>NC_091758.1:32121075-32241075 GCF_043380555.1 Nothobranchius furzeri
CACACACACACACACACACACACACACAAACATCAAATGCTGCACGAGCACTCTGATCCTCTTCCAGAAAGTCGGTGACATCTTTTTTTTTAACAGATTTCGATCGATGAAGGCCCTGGAAGGATCATAAAAGTGGATTTTCCTCATCACCGGGAAGAGTCCTGATGTCAGCAGAGAGAAGAAAAGTTTGGGAATCTTTGGAGGAAAATGAGATCTGCAGGTATTTCTGCAGCTTTTTTATTGCAATATTTCAACAAACAATTAGAATTTTCTATTCTAACTCATTCGCCGGAAACATAAAAACGCAAACGTTTTTTTTTTGTTCCCACAAACATCCAAGAGGCTGTTTTCTTCTGCAGCTGCATGGCAATGGATCCTAATGCGAGACTTTCAAACTGAAGCGTGGAGAATGATGATGTCTGATGCAGCTATCTGCCGAATCTCACCGTTTAAATTGCTAAATAATTTATTAAAGTGTAAAGCGAGGCCCCCTCCGCGGGGACGTTGTATCTTAAAAGCACGTTTAAAGGGAAAAGGAGTTAAACGCCTCTGGCGAGCTGCGCTCCCACTGACTCCCGGCTAATTGACGACGACGGCTTTTATCTCCGCCTGCGCGCCTCTCAACCTAAGGGCGAGGATTTCTGCAGGCCCGCTCCAACCTGTGATTTCCACCACTTAATGCGTGGCCATGCATCTTTTTTTCCCTCCAATGCACACGCCTTGGATGTTTGACCCCTGTTTGATAGTCTTGAAATGAAAAATCACACTTTTAAGAGTGGATAATTACAGGCTGCCGTTCTCTGCCTGCCTCGTGTTTTTTTATCCAGGCGCAAAAAGAGAAGGAACATTGTGGAACGATTAGATGGCGTTAAAATGAATATAAAACATGAGAACTTATGTATAATGTTAATTTATAAAATAAATATGTATGTTTATTTTACCTTCCAGGCAGCTTTTATCCATTTTTAGCCCCCCCAATCTGGATGGATTTTCGCATGGTTGCATGTGAGGAATGAGTTGGTGGATTTCAGCTTTTTTCTTTAAAAAAGGAACAAAATCCAAAATTCCTTCAGATGGAAATTACGACCATAAACAAACAAACAAAAAAAAAACTAAAGACGTTTTCCTTTACAGTAACTCAAAATGTTCCCAATGAATTTCTTATGTTTTTGCTATATGAAATACCAAATGTGTATAATTATTTAAAAAATAGAGGTAAAATAAAATCATTCAAAATGAAAGATAAACAAATAGCTAAATAAACAAATGAAATAGGAAACTGCATATTGACATTGTCATAATTATAACTACTAGTGTGTGTGTGTATATATATATATATATATATATATATATATATATATATATATATATATATATATATATACATACATGTATACACATACATATATATATATATATAAACATATAGATATATATATATATATATATATACATACATGTATACACATACATATATATATATATATATATATAAACATATAGATAGATAGATGATAGATAGATAGATGGTAGAGAGAGAGAGAGAGAGAGAGAGAGAGAGAGAGAGAGAGAGAGAGAGAGAGAGAGAGAGAGCATCAAACTCTCTGTGAAACTTAACGTGCACCTGACCCTGGAAGTCATCGAGTCATGCACCTTTTCTCCTCCCAGAGGATTAAAGAGGCAGAAAAAAGCCATTTATGGTGCATTTGGGTGACGTTTACTATCACATGAGTGCAGGGATCTTGTCTTTGGCCCTCAACACTAATTCACTACTTTATCTTTGCTCCAAAGTTCAAATAAAATGGATTAAAAGTGTAATTGTGTGACTGAAGCAGAGTTTGTTTGTTTTTTAGCACGGGTTGATCAATTCTGAGTGAAACTTGTGGAGCCTCCTTAATGATTGTGTCTTTGCCAAGTTTGTTCTTTCTGTTGACACAACACGGCTTTTTAATTAGCGCCATAATTGTTTGTGTTGTGTTGACGCAGGAGTTTGCCAACAAACAAACGGATGCAATTAAACACACGTCTGATCGTCTGCAAGGAGTCAAGGTCAAGAAGGGCAGCGAGCTGACGAGGAGAGGGAGACACCTGGATCGTTTTTCTGCAACCAAACACAATTTCATCAGTTTTAATGGACAAACAGTGAAAAATCAGCCAGAATGAATGTGTCTGCCGCATCTCTGTTCACCCTGACATCATAGAACCATTTTTGATCACATGGTTGTCAGATTTGCCTTTGTCAGCAGCCTTCTCCTGTGTGCTGAGGTGTCTGCACGGCATGGTAAAAGCTGCCCTGCAGACCGGACCTCTCAAGTCTTCAAAGTAGGACGAACTCACTGTGGGGGGATTTGTTCAGGCTTATTTGGTAACCTGGGATTTGAATTGGATTCTTGGAAGCATTCATAACACATTTGAAAATGTTGCTTTGTGTGATTTTCTGTGTAATCCCCATAATAAATTTTAGAAATGGTCACAGCTCTTGCACATAACACTGACTATTCATGATTTATCAAATGGTTTTTCTTGTCTTGCCTCTCGGGGGTGAGGTGTGTGTGTGTGTGTTGCCTGCAGGGAATGAGGAGGTTAATCACAGCCGTCGGTTTGTGAGAGCTAAAGAATTTGGATCTTTTAACCTCGTGTTTTTAGTGGTTTTGTTTTGTCGAACCCTGAGCTTTCAGAGAATTCTCTCTCTGGAGCTTTTTAACCTCTACTCCAGTGGATTAGACCTCCCTGGCTGGAGGGTTTCACACCGTAACACACACTCAGGCACACGGATGACACCACTTAACAGTTGTTTTCATGAAATCTTTGTGATACATACTCTATTTTCTAGCTAAACAGTTTGATGCAAATGCAAACAGATTTCAAACATAAGGAAACACTTTCAAATGAAGAATAAACAAAACGTTATGAAAGAAATAATCTTTGAAAACCAAATAATCTCTTTTGCAATAAAGCTTTGGATTTTAACTGTTTTTGCTTTCTTTCACTGATTTACGTAAACAAAATGAGTTCAGTTAGTATTTTTGACACTTTTCTGGTTTCAGCAGTGAAAATTCAGACCAAACAGACAAAAAACATCAGATCTCTCGGCCTGTTTGCGTGTGTGATCTGGTTCCTGTAAACTCGTTAAGAGCGAGTCAGTATTTGTGTCCTGTCCAAACTCCACTTTGCTTTGAATGACACTTTGGCGATGCCCCCAGCTCCCTATTCCGACTTCTCAAGCGCACCCCCTGTCATTGCCAACTCTGCCAATTCCTCTCATGTCTTTAATATCTTTCTTTGGGCACTTGGGTTTTGCCAGTGAAGGCTCCCCCTCTGACAGTTGGACATCGCCATCACATTTGGGAGACAGCGGCGGGTGTTTGTAGCGTTCCCAGCCCCAGGCCTGCAGGGAATCTGTGATGGCTCGCCTGTCAGCCAGCCCCTCCCCTGTAATTAGGAGAGTAAACACAGCATCTGGCTCTGCTTGGGGGACAAGCAGGAGGGAGCAGAGGAGGACACCGTCCGGCTCCTGTCCCGTCGCTCCTTGAGCTCTCCAGGAGCAGCTTTGGATTGACAGAGTGTGATCTCTGTCATGTTAAGCGTTAACACACTGATGAACATCAGCGGAGTTTATTTAATAAAATAATGAATCTCTCAGATCTGTATTGTGCAAAACTTTTAAATCATCTTCAATTTTTTTGTGTTTTCCTTCCAAGTACCAAGATTATTCACACATTGAGTTTTCTGAAAGTCTTATTGAGCTTTCCTTTGGACATTGCTGCTTTTTCTCTTATTTTCTAGACCTGACATAATATTCTGAAATAAGAGCTCAGAAATGAGTAAAATAGGCGAGCTAAAAAGTTATTGATAGAAAGAATGATTTTTTTTAGCAGATATCTGACTCAAGACCTAGATGCTAAAATTATATTTATGTGCCAAACTGTGATATTTTCTCAAATTTTCATAGATTCCACCAAATAAAGTTTTAAAAAAGCATCTTTGAGACATTCTGCCTTTAGCAAAGCGCCTAAAGATCTGGATTTGGCGTCGGATCTGTGAAGAGTTTGGTTCATCTGTTGAGTTTCTTTGCATTTTTATGTCTAAGCAGGTCAGATGTCAGGGGTGTCACAAACAAATTACAACAATATTAAAAGGCAATGATTTTTTTGCAAAAACGACAGAAAAAAGAGTAAAAATGCAGCTAAAGTCCAAAGATAATCGATAAAAAAAAACAAAAACGATTCATACGACTTTAATAGAGAGCTAAGTTCGACTCATTGGAACCAAAATCCAAACAAATGAGAAGTTTTGGTTTGACTTCAGCCGATGAAGTAAAAACACCACCACTAAGCCCTCTTCTGCCTTCCTTTCACCTCTCTCCTGGTTGCCGTGGGGACTGGTCAGCAGCTGCAGGAATGTCTTGTGGGTCGGAGTCGTACAGCTGAAGCTCAGGGCCAGATTTGGGGTGGGGGGTGGGGGGGTGGGGCACCATCCTGCCCTGCCCACTGCGCTCTGCCCAGTGAGGGTGGAGGCTGCGGGAATGCTGAGACCAGGAGGGGAAGAATTTCACCGGAGGACCTGCCAGGGAAATGCCACGAAGGGTGTGATGAAGAGAGCAACCTAGATGGAGAGCGAGAGGGACAGAGATCTCAGCCAATTGAAACGCAGCCTGTCATTCTGGTTTGGTGGGATGCTCACTGATGATGGGCCAGTAACTGGTGGCCGCTCAGACACCATGGCACCACTTCTCACTCAGATATTCCTCAGATCGTTTAGCGTTTAGAAAATCGAAACTCAAGTTCTAGCTAGAGCATTTGAAACATTTGTAGTAACAGTCTCCTTTGATCTTCAGTACTTTGAATTTAAGTACGTTTTTCAATCAGATGGTGCACAAGTGTTTGCAGGTGGTCGATTGGGAGAATACAAAGGAGAAGGGGTGCTTGAAGGCTGCAGTTTAGCTGCCAAAGCCCTTACGGCGCCCAGAGAGCCATGCTGCAGCATCATGGTCCACAGCGTGGAAAGACATGGGGCAGATGGGTGCAGCGTAGCAGCCTAACCTCCCCCTTCTTCTCCAAAATATGAGGAAGCAGTGGTGGGAATGACACAGTGTGAGAGGGTTCATGGCTGAATCAGAAAAGCTGTTGGAGGGGCATTTGGGGGGCTGGTGGAGAGAGAGAGAGAGAGAGAGAGAGAGAGAGAGAGAGAGAGAGAGAGAGAGAGAGAGAGAGAGAGAGAGAGAGGTCTGGAAGCTGTCTGATGGGGGGCTTCGGAGAAGCTATTGGTGGGAATGGGTTCTTGCAATGTAGAGGGAAAGCCAGCCCCCCTGCCCCCCTTTCCCTTGCCCCCTGTCACATCCCTTTGAAATCCAAGTGCAGGGGCACGAGCCCAGGGAGGAGTGGCAGCGTGGCCCAGCGCCTAGGCAGACAGGCAGTCACCGCGCTGGGCTTCAGTCCAGCTCGCCTCGCCTGGCCCCTTCCCACTCCAGCCCACCCCGTCTGTCCCAAGCTCATGAGAGTCAGACAGCCGACCCCCCCAGTGGACGGACCAAAGCTCTGCTACACCACCTCAGTTGCTTCGTAGGATTTGAAACAGTGGTTGCATCCCCCCCCAAGGAGAGGGACCCCGCAGAGATAAGGGGGGGAGCATCCACTGCTTCACAGCTTCTACTACACCCAGGCCTCTGGATGGTGGCCTAGATGGGTCTGCTGTCGATGATAACCCCCCCGACCCACCTCACCATCGGGCCATTCTGCCTTCAAGGCCTGTGCAGGTCCATACATCCCCATGGCAACAGTGGCAAGGCTGTGCACACAGTGTGAGTGGGCGGCAAGCCAAGTGCTGCCAAATTGGGACGAGGGACAGAGATTTGGGGAGAATCTTCCCACCTTTATTTTGCCTCTGGGTCATTTTGTTTTTGGCTCCCGTGATCCGACGTCACTGACCTGGAGAGCGTTTGTTAAACTCTTCAGTCGCCCCTGCACACCTCAGAACTTTGTTTGAGTGCTAAAACCGTCGACTTAAGCAGCAGCCGTAGATAAAACCAGACCCTGAAGCTGAAGTGGACTGGTGCACTGGTTGTGTGTTTTCAGAGACCTCGTCACGCCGACATTAAGCCTTCATAAACACAAGCAGCTCAATGACATTCACAGCGAGCACCTAAAGTTGATTCCCCACCCCCTCTAAGCCACTGAAGACACTGTATGAGGGGATGGGTGGTGTTTACTGAAAGTGGATATCTGCTGTTTGTTTTGTTGCTCTGCTTTCCAACCGTAAACACTGCCATAGATTTCCTTGAGTGGTGTTTGAAACGTGTTTGCGAGCGTGCAATGTGTTATATTTGCTGATAACAGGATTTACTGGAATTCTGAATCACCAGTTGAGAAAGGTTAATTGTCAGTGCGAGTGGTAGAACGAGAACATGCAATCATTATTAGTCTGAGTTGCTTTATTATTTAATGATGCTAATTAGGCATTAACCGTGCTCCTCTTTTTGGATCACAACTTCAAATGCATGTCAAATTGCATTAAGTTCACTTTGACGTCCGTCTGTCGAACGACAGGAGTGCCGTTTTGTAGATGTCCTTAGCGTGTCTGTTATTATGAAACCCGTCTGTTCTTGAGGTTCTGATCAGAAAATTGGCAGAGGGATTTTCAGGAACGCCTCAGTTGAGTGTGTCCTTATTCTCTTTGCTGTGAGGACAATATATTTTATGATTGGTGTCTTTTTTTGTGTTTGGGGGGAGTTTAGTTAATCTGTAATTTAAGCTTACATTAAAACCCTTTTTTTAAAGAGCAAGTTTACTGAGAGATCGTTATTTTTTTACGTGTTGTTTGTGAAACACGACCGGTTGCTCTGAGTGTCTAACCCTAACCTAACCCTGATAGAAAATAGTCAGGGAAACGCTTTGAGTGGAAAAAGCCACGCAGATCTAGCTCTCATTGAAAGCGTTCATCTTGGCTTGCAACAGGGAGGGTTAAGCCTGATTTATGCTTCTCCGTCTGCGTCAGTGCGGAGACACGCAACGCCATTATCCGTCCTTGCGTAGGGCTCCGGCAGGCACGCAAGTACGTACGGAGTCGAGCCCACTTTTTTAAACATCCGTCGAACGAGACGGATTACGCAAGCTTGTGATTGGTCAGGACGCAGCTGTTGTTTACAGCGCCGCCACTGCAGAGAGAGCCGAGGATAACTAGCGGCAGACACGGAGCAGCTTGAAGAATACCTCGCGAAAAAACGTTAAAAATATGAACGTTTAATTCTCCCGTGACTGGAGGAGTGAAAAGATGCGCAGCAAGCGTTTTATTTGTGGACGGAAATGACAGGAAACGTGGGTTTAGAGGTGGGGAGCGCATGAAGAGGTGGGAGAATGAGAGACAAATATATCCGTGTTAAAAGTCTCTTATATACACAAAAAACACAATATAAACACATTATTTTGGACTGATACATGACAGGATACCACAGAACAGCGCTACGCCCTCTGTGGTCCTACCGGGCAATTGCTTTGCAACACTCTCCAGGAGACGGAGAAGTGTGATAGCAAAACGCTTCCGTCAATCCGTGCGTGTCTGTCCCTTGCGGAGCTGACGGAGAAGCATAAACCAGGCTTTAGTATTGGTTTAGGGTTAGAGAGCAGAGCTTGTCTCGACTACTAGAAGCTAACTGTTAGCATTAGCAACTCCACCACATGGCAGATCCCCTTCAGGCTTATGTCATTTGTGGAGATCAAACATCAGAGGAAAAAGAGTCAGTGGTAGAGTTGTGCTGCTGTTAGCCAATCAGAGATGAGATATCCAAATGTCTCCTCTCTCCTCTGGCTCATTTCTGCTACCTAAAAAGGGAGCGCCAAATCTCCCCCCCCCCCCCCCCCCCCATATATTGGCTCACAAGCCATTTGTTTATACTAGAGACCACTGCGAATGTGCTGAATAGAAAAGAACGAGTGAACTTGTTCTTTAACAATGCACGGGAAGCAGAATCTGAAGACGTGTTTCGTGCACCACCCATGTGGATGAGACTGGCATGGCGTTGAGATGGGGTGGAAAGTGACAAGGGGAAGAAAGCAAGAGATCAAGGCTTGACTGCCAGTGCATGTCATTGCCCTACACTCTCATCAAATAGCCCCGTGCTGCTTGTGTTGCTGACCAGACGCAAATTAATTTGGACGCCTGGAAAGACTGTGGAGCCCAGGACTCATCTCTGCCCTTTAAAAAAGAAAAGACACCAGCGGAGAGCACTCTTCCAACAAGGAAGGGGGAGGCAGGGGCCGAGAGGGGAGGTGTTGATGGGTTTGAGTGGAGGGCAGCGATGTGTCTGGAATAAGATGGGAGGGTACAGAGGACACGGTTGAATATGCTTGTCCTGCTATGATGACAAGATGGCTCAGCCACCACTGTGCCTCCTTTCGTCCTCCGCCTCTCGTTCTCCCCCTCAGGACACCAGAAAAAGGAGGAAGGGAGGCAGTGGGGGGAGAGCAGCACCAACGGTTAGCTGCCGTTTAATCTTCTCCCTGGCTCACTGGAGATTCTTTCACTAATGCCACACTCACCCCTCTCCCCAAATCTTTACCTGCTCATCCCTGGGCCCACTTCACGGGGGGGCTCTTGATCAGTGAGGTGATGAAGAATGGCCCTGGTCACACACTCCAAATAGCATCGGATTGCCCGGGAGTAAAAAGGTGAGAGCTGCGTGAAGCCTGCTAACAGAGGAGGTGGTGGTATGGGGGAGGCTTCAGCAACATGGCACTACCAAGAAATGAGCTCTGTTTGAGGTGCACTGTCCAGGGTCTGGAGGCTTTGAAAGGGACTCTCAGTTTTAGAACAACAATAATAAAAAACATGTTTGCTGGTAGATGCAGAAGGAGGAGATGTTCTCCTCTGGCATCTCGTTGGCATGTCGTTAACCTCCCGGAGCTCAGGAGGAACAGAAGCTGGCCAGCTGTGAGCTTTAAACTAGAGGCTGGTTTGAAAAGTGCCTGTGGAGAGCTGGACCCCTGCTGGAGGACAAGGTAACAAAACAGCAGCACGCTGACAAAAGGAGGATGGACACTGAAGAGAATGAGTTCAATAAAACCACACGCTGGGTCACAGAGCAGACCCCTGGGACCAGCGTTAGACCTAAAATAGCTCAAACCCCTAATGGATGAACTCAAACCCTTTTATTAGAGCCCAGATTGGGTAAACAGTCAGATTCAGTCACAATAGTTTTTATATTTGAGGCTATATAATGTCTCAGTGTTATCTATTTCTGCTTTTTGTGTTATTACCCTTCTGCTTATGTTATAAACACAAAGGTGTTAAAGACCTCGCAGCACCCCAACCCTAACCCTAACCCTATTTTAAAATAGTCTTAACCTGAACAAAAGTCTTCGTGTTTTATATGTTTTCTGCTCCTCTTGTTGCCTTTTCTGTGTTTGTTTGTATATTTATATATATTTGGTTATTTGTCTCTGTATTAATTTCACATTTATATAATCATTAATTAAACCCGCTGGTTTAATTATCATCTTTGTGTCATCATTTTGTTTTATTTGTGGTCATAAAATCATAAAATCTTGCTTATTTCACAGCAAACATTCATTTCTTTCCTTTTTAATTGTAATGCTTTTTGGACAAAACATGCTAACAGCCACCCATGACACAGGTGATGGTGTCTCCGGGCCTGCACCTTTAGGCCCGGTTAGGGCCTTTGCAGAAACGACTGATGCCACGTTTTACTTTGCATGCTGAAACTCAAAGCGTGCCAACCGCTAATTAGCTTTGGCTTTAACTGCAGATTTCAGATCATATAACGCGTCTTCTGCAACACTTTGTTTAAATAGCAGCACACGATGATGCGTTGATGCATAAAATGTTCAAAGGTTTTCTTTAGATTTGAGGGGTGGAGGTGCAGAGTAGAACAATGTGGAGGGTTTCAGACCCAGAGCTCACGTCATCCTCGTGATCAAACACCAGCGGTGACACGACAACACCCCCACCCCCTTTCAGAATTGCACTTTCCACCCGCCTTCTTTTCTACAGTAGTAATGCCCCCCCTCCCTCACTACTTTTCTACATCTTATCCCTTTTAATTAGAAAGCAAATTCTGCAGCCTGGAGAGACCTAATCCCCTTCTGCCCAACAATGCCCGGAGTGGCTTTGAACAGCCGACCTGCAACCTCCACCCCCGATGCTTTAACCCCCCCTCCTGTCCTGCTGGACCTTCAAGGGGGAAGGGGCTTATTTCTTCTCAGAACATTATTACTGAACAATGCAATGTTTGCAAAACTACATATTTGCATGTCAGAAATGTTCACAGCAATCAAGTCACCCATGTGACAGAAACAAGTCTGCCTCTGTGCGACACGCAGCAGCTGATTTGCATATATATTAATGTCCATTATTGTAAAGATTAGATCCCATTTGCTGTGGAGACTCTGGTCCAAGGTGCAGCCACCATGGATGCTTGAAGTCCTGTTATTAAGTTAAAATCGTGTTAAAATTGTTGCAGGGTGAAGAGTAAGAATGGTGCTGATATGAGTTAAGAGCGACTGAAGACTCTGACCATCTTAACAAAAGCAAGAGATTAGACTCTGGGGTATCTGAAAAGAAAACAAAACACGCACGATAGAGTTTATTTAGCTGTCTGTGATTTTTACAGCACTCTCTTTAAAAAGTGTGTAAAGCACACAGTTTTGGTTTATAAAGCCGTCAGAGGCTCCTTATGTCCCATCTGGAAACAAGAGGTCATCAGATGCAGCAACAATGAGAGAAGAGGAGAAAATCAGGCATAAATGGGTGTGACAATGACACAAATTGAACCAAAAAGTGATATTTACCCCATTTGATAAACATTTGCTTCACACACGGTGCCCTTTTTTATTTTTGTAATTGAAATTGAGGCAGAACTGAACAGATTTCCAGTTTTCAGGTCAGTCAGATGATAAATTTGACTCTCAAGGTTTCTTCATTAAATAATAAAGTACTGAGGGCTTAATTTAGATCAAACCTGCTGAGTCTATGATTGAAGGATAGACATTCATATTCAAAAGCGGAGTTGTTAAGATCCATGTGAGCCTTTCCATACATATTTTTACTCGGTGAATGTTCTATTTAATGTTATTAACCAGTGTTTGTTTGAGTAAGTGTTCGTCTTCCAGGAAACCCCTCACTGTTGCGTCTAAGCATCTATAGGAACATGTGGGGGTTTTCATGTTGGAAACAACCAGGTGAGATGTTTCAGGTGTGTTCAACCAGGACAGGACACTGCTGCAGAGGTTAGTTGCCAGGTCAGGTTAGCATCTTTATGCAGTTCCAATTTGTATGTTGATTACTATTTTTGTCCAATTAAGCCCCACATGTCCACAAAAACAGTTGATTTATTCATTTGGTTACTCATTAAAAATCTATTTGCAATGATTAATTTGTGAGCATCTGTTGACGCAACACGGAGAATTTTTTTGTTGTTATTTCCAAGTAAAACAAGACAAATTCTGAAACAGAATCATGCAAAAAAAAGACCTTTATTTCCTTTCAACAAAAACTAATAATTGCTAAGCTAATTAACACTGATAGAGACGCCCTGAGCGGGTTACTAATCTGGGTGTGTGTGTGTGTGTGTGTGTGTGTGAGTTGGGCATGTTGAGAACTTTCATTTTTCTCAAAGCTCTCAGGATCTTTTTTGCCTCCTGTCTCATTCAGTTACTCACGCTGTCGCTCTATCTGTCACATCCCGGTGCGTCACACTGACACGGTGAAGTGGGCCGCCCGCGTGAACACACAAGCCTAAACGCGAGCATCAGTCACGAGAGCGTGGGTCACCCTATGCGCCTAGGGCCACCATGTTCTTTCCTACTCAGGGGTTCAATTTTCAGAAAGCTACTTAGGTTTTATTCCAATCCCCACCCAGCTTTTTTCTGCCCAAGGCCAGAACCTCAGGTTACTGTTTTGGACACTTGATAGGGTGTTGTGCTGAAGTTTAATGTTACACTTTGCTGTTAAAGTTAGTGCCAACATTGCAAAAGACATGGGCAGGAAGCAGAGAAGGATCTGAGGAGTTTAGTCTTGGTTGGGAGCTGCATCAGTTTGGCGTACCCAGCTGAGAGTTCATGAGAGCTGCCAGTCTATCCGATGGATTCTGTCCCAGTGAATTAATAAAACATCATCTCTTAATTTGCTATAACAACACATTAGCATGACAAAACCAATGGCATTGATTAACTATTCATGTAGTTCTCTGAACTTATTTGCCGTTCTCCTGGGTCTGGCTCTGAGGTGGTGTTTCCTGAGGCTGCTGCAGATGGAAGTGAGGGGGTGGAGGTGCGAGAAACGACTGCAGGGAGTTGTGGGGACGACAGCCTCTGTGGGATATTTTTTCCTCTTGTACAGTTTTGTTTTCTAAATGTTTTACAAACTTAATTGGCATCCCCGAGGGAAGGCTGCCAGCTGTCTGCCTGATGGCGAGGGTTTCTAATTTGGTGCGTGGAGAAGGTTAGCTGACGGGGTAGCTAGCAGAGCGAAGCCGTGCGGGCACGCGTCCTGATCAGGCTCGGGGCTTGCATGTTTTTTTATTTTCTCTTGTTGTTCAACAACAGCTTCACCGGGACAGGGTGAAACAGATGCTAACAAGCAGAGTGCTGACTCTGGAGATGGCTGGCTAACCCCTGGTGAAGCACGGAGGTAGCATGAGCATCATCATGGCCTGACAGATATCTGCTCTAACATGTAGATTGCTCCTTGTTACTCATGCAACAGTTTTCCCTCAAATTGTTAAACTAGGAACCATGCTTTTTTTTATTAAGCCATTTTTAAATTATTTTTTACTTTATGATAGAATCTAATAAAAAATGTTTACCAAAGCAAGCTAGTTTAAATATTTCAGGGCAATGACAGGCCTATGTGTCATAAAGTATTACTGTTGGCACTAGTGATATTTATTTTGCTCTGACATAAATGCCTTTCTACTCTGTTCTGCCATAAACTCGGTAGAGCTAACGACACAACAGGAGGAGTATCCATGACACTTCCAAGTCAAATTACTAAACATTTGGTGCTCTTGTTGGGGCAGATTTCTGGAGATGTTCAGTAAACGCCAGTGTGAATGGCTGTCCATCCGAAAGCTGTAGGCAAACGGGCCGCATCCCTTGTGCCCTCGGTGTGAACGAGGGCTAAGACACTCAGACAGAGCAAATATCAGCCTAAGCTTTCCAGACAGGGAAAGTAAGGATAAATGCTGTGCACCAGAAATCAGCACTAGTTTGAACACGTGCAAAACGTTTAGAGGACGTGCTGATAAATGTAAATAGTTTTTGCAAAAATAAGAAAAAATCATGCACAGTTTTGTACAAAGAGCCAGTTCACACTAAAAGTAATCCCAAAAAGTTGCTCAAATAGTAACAGGTTACTTTTGCATCAAAACTAGGGGTGGGACTCAATAAAATAAATCTAATTAATTAGAGGCTTTGGAATTGATTAATCATGATTACATTTTAATCACTCAAGACAATTTGTCCTTAAGCAATGTCAAAATATCAGGCAACAGGGCTCCAGGTCCTGCCATCTCAAGCTCACCTCTGCTCTGGGTAACATTTACTTCCTGAAACAGGAGCACGAGAGCTTTTTTCTCTCACATAGATTAACTCACAAGGCAGTTGGATAATTAATTTGGTGTCTGAGACATGACCTAGGCCATGTCCCTGTTTTGTCAATGCCAGAAATGCCAGTTGCGCTTCTGTACCTTTTTCCTGCTTTTTCATCTTTAAATCAACTTGAAGCAAAGCTCTTGGTCTTTATTACCTTTATTTAATACTTAAAGTAATTGCTATAAGGTTTAAGTGGGTGTTTCTGGACATCCTTCCCCTGGGAATAAAAGAACCAGGCTGGACCGAGGCTCCTCCTGGACCGCAGCCAGCGACGGACTGAACCATGTGGATCCAAAAACAACAAGGCACTGCTAGAGACTACTGCAAGCTTGTTGATGAATGAACGAATCGGGTTAGGGATCACAAACATTTTAGAGCCTGTTGTATTTTTCTGGGGATGTTTGATTTCTCTGGGCCACCATACACATCCCCTAAAGACATTTTATCTGTAATTTTAGTGTGCAGAATTTGATAAACCTTACCAGAAATATCACAGAATGTGCATAGTTTACATGCGTCTCCAGCTTTCTCCTCAGAGTCCTGCTGTTGTGGTCTTCATGGTTGTGCGGGCTGTGGTTCTCTGGTCCAGCTCCTGCCTGCTCTGTTCGTAGGATATGCTGACTCTGCACACATCGTCACCCGTGCCCGGTGGCGCATAGTCATCTAGGATAACCGCGCTGGAATGGTGGCACAACACCAGGAAGTGTAAAAAGTTTTCACTTCAGAGGTGAACTTTTTGAGAGTATTTATGTTCAATTGCTTTTATGCAACAATCCGTCAAAGTCTGCTTGCTATCAGAGCAGCTGCAACCTCCCTAGTATAGCGGGGACACTTGGATAAAAAAAAAATCTTGACTCAAGACCTGCTTTTTTTTCTACTTTTTTTGTCAAACAAGAGGCCGGATGTAGGGGATGTAGAGGATCAAGGGATCTGGAGCTTAGTAAGAGGACTGCATTCATGATGCATGAGTATGGTGGCTCGGACTGGAGCAAACATATGCTGAAGTCTTTATTGGATTTCAGGGGGGAGATCGGAGGGACAGGCAATTAGATATGAAGCTGCATGTCCCTGGGGACTCTTGGGAGACCCTGAAGACTAAGGGGCCATACACTCACCCAGATACTTGACTCTATAAGCAAATGCCTCTAATTGACTACAATTAAGTCATTTGTTGCACGACTTCCAATGCTTGTGTTGATGGGTATGTGTTTATGTTTATTTGCCAGACACATTTGTCCAAAGCGACTTATACATGTGTGATCTTGGGTGGTGTAGAGGAGCCTAGAGTTATTATAGCTGCTCTTGACTTTGATTGGCTTTATAATAGTCTAATTGATAAGTGTTGTGAGTGGGACAGAGAAAGGGCAAAGGGCTGCGCTGCACCCCTGGCTGAGGTGCAGACTTGTGAGGAGCATGCGGAGGCACTGCTGATTATTCAACATGTTTCTCTAATCCCAGCCCTTGTGGAAGGAACCTGTGAAAGAGCCTGGTCTTTGTGCCGCGGGGCTAATCGTGTTTTGGAAATGCCGATCGAGGCTAATCTTCTGGCCTGCCTCTAATGTGGAGCCGCTGATATCCTCCGCTGCGATAAATTAAGCTACTTATTAATCTAATTACGGTGCATTCATCCCCACAAACTTTCATGTGACTTGGAAAGCCCCCACTCACCAATAACTTTTGCTCCCCTCTCGAAACGGGGATCTTGAGACTGACTGCCCAGCCTCCTTCACAGACTGCTTGGCCCTGGCCGGTCCAATTAGGAACCCTCAGGATCTTGCCTCTAACGAGCCTTCAGGCTCCAGTCAGCCTCTCCAAACAGGCTGGGGTCAGTATTCTCCAGCCACCCACCCCCTGGCCCCACTACATCGCCATCTGCTTAAATCCATCTTTCACAGTTTTTCTTTCTTTAATTTATTTTGGAAATCAAACAAGTGTTCTTCGGTAGTTTTTACAATAGGTGACAAAACAAAAAAGAGTTTCCAAAATGCTTCAATATGTTGTGAAGGTGCCTCATTTCCTCTTGTGCCTCCTGGGGACACACGTTAGAATTCTGAATATCCTCTAAAAATCTGCAAGACAATTTTTTTCTTAAAAACTGTCTCAAACTTGTTTCATTCTAGTTTCCATGAGTCGGAAAATGCAAAGAATGCAAGACAAGTTTGCAACCAAATTGAAAATAAAATATGGATGAATTATGAATGAACTGAGACATCATTAGGACACTTTGTAACTAAATGATGACAAGAAAGTTTACAAGAGTCATTTAAATGTCCCGACAATGCCACTTCGAAGCTTTAATATGTTGACAATGTCACAACTCTCCATGGGTGTTGGTAGTGTAAAAGATAGCCTAGAAGATTGATGTTGCTCCCCCTGTGCAGACTGGTGTTCCACAGGGCACCTGTTTGGTGGGAATGTTGAGGATCTGGGAAAGTTGGATGTGAGTGTACGATGACAGGGCCCTTCTCTCTGTGAACAGTGACCCTGAAGGGAGATGAAAGAAGTTCACGTCTGCACTTTAGCAGCTCAAACAGGATCCGATCATCCGTGAAGGCTCCCGTCCTGCTGTCTCTCCTGTGCACCTCTACTCTCACTTTCTTTAATTTTACATAAAACGAAGAAATGACACTTGTTTGTCTTCTTCTGCTCCTGATTAAGTAAAGCAGTGTTTGCTTTCACCATCAGTTACTGTATAGTATTGCATTTTCACATGCACAGGGTTGGCGCTCCGATGCTCTTTCTGGGATGCTGTGGAAGTGTTGTTTTCCCAAAGTATAAACCTGGCTGGGACTCCAGGAAGGCCCTTACTGTTTGATCTTAGAAACAAAGGTTTTTTTTATGGTTCTATCAAACTTCCATTAGATACGGAGAATTGGGTGTGTGGTCTTCACCGTGTACCAAACCGCGCGAGGTGATAACCGAACGCAGAGGCAGGCCAGGATGCTAATTGCATGCCGAATATTTATAGTCTAGACAATTAGCTGTTGCCTTTTATATGCAAAACAACAACAGCAGCAGCAGTGGCAACAGAAAGAGAGGGATAGTGATGTGACGGGGGGGGGGGGGGGGGGGGGTGAGTAATTAAGATGCTCAAAACAGCACAGGGACATGCAGTCTGTTGTGCTCTGATTTGTTGCTAACAAACACAATAATTAGCCCGTTATTGCTGGATAATGAAGTTGACGGTGTCCTTTTCCCTCAGCCAAGTGTCATCTAGAGCAAGGACATTACCATTTCTGCTGCTGCAGATAGGACCCTGAAGATGAAACTGACGGCAGGTCAAAAGGTCAGAAAGTGCAACATGGAAAGAAAACATAACAAAAGATGCTTTCAGCAAAGAAAGCTCCCGAGAAAAAAAATCAGATTTTTCTTGCAATTAAATGTTTTTATGAGGTATTTTTTATTTATTTATTTTTAACAATTAGCAAATAAAGTGAAACATCTCCATATGATAGTGTGTTTTTGAATGTGTGTGTGTGTGTGTGTGTGTGTGTGTGTGTGTGTGTGTGTGTGTGGTATCATGTGACTGTGACCGCAGGTTCACTGAATCAACAATGCTGTCTGGCAGGATTAGGTGCAGCTCAAGCTGATTTGATATTTGTAGCTGATAGTGCTTGTAAGCACGCCTTTGTTCCCTCCCATTGTGGCCGAGATTAAGGCAAACCTCCTCTTCATCGTGGCGCTTCGGTGCAGTAATAACCTAGATAAAGCTGCGCTTTGATTGAATCATTTCTGCTTGTGTTCAGGACCTCCTCACGCTCGCTCCCCATCAGCTGTTGTTTATAAAACCCTTCATTTCTGCTCTAACTCGGTAACTTTTATTCATCTCTGTTTTTCATTTTTCTGACGCTAATACCTGTCACTCACTGCCACGCTCTAATGAGAACGTTTGTGAATCTTGATTTTCACTAATGATGTCCCTTTTTGGGGTTTTGTTTGCGACTGTTCAAACTGCAGAACAAACTTTTGAAAAAACTTTTAATGGAGTTTACAACTCTGAGTCAAGTTAGAAAAAATTACAAATGAACTTTTAAACGTTGTGTTTAGGAATCCAAAATGGATGATTATTTTTGTGATGTTTTGAAGCCGTTTCTGACGCTGGCGAGTTCAGCGATGAGATGTTTATGGTGTCATGTAGAAGTTTGAATGTATTTTTGTCAGTCTCATAAACACACATTTAAATGACCGACTTGCTGGGTGTTTCATAAGAATCAATGAAAAGGTTTCCACTTCTAGTGGCTTTGCTCATTTTGCTGTGAGTTGTATAGTGTGGCCTCAGGGTGGAGTAAAATTGTCTGGTTTAGGGTTTCATCTTTAAAGTATGACCCTCAGCATGCAATCAGATGGTCAAATGTGTGAGCATGCATGAGAACTGGCAGGTCGAGTATTAGGAACCACTGAAACCGCTTTGAAAACAATAGTTTAAAGTGTCAACAGTGTGGTTCACTGAGTTTTTCATGCAGGCTGAACATGAAAATAGTCTCCTACACCTTTCTCCTGTTTTAGCTTCTGATAGAAATAGATGGTGAAACTATAGGATTTGAAAAGCCTGACAGATCTATGTCACACTGTCACTCTTCTAAAGCTGGGTGTACACTGTGCGACTTTTTCACTTGTAGCACTCAGCTTCAGCTGAAACTGTAAGACTTCCTCGCAGGGCAGATCTCACGAGCCATGTGCTCACACTGTACAACCCAGTTCTCGGTTGCGACCTGACTGCTCACACTGTACGTCTGGTAGCAACACGTCGGACCTAAAACTATGCTAAAAATAGCAGTTTTTACTCAACACGTCAGACTTTTTTGTCTTGTTTTGCCTGTTGTCCTTCGGGAGTGCTGCAGGAGGACACACAGGGATTTATGGGGGTTGGATGAGGAAAATGAAATAAAGAAAGTAAATCTGTGTTTTGTGATCAGTTTAATTTGCCACAAACACGACAAACACGCTTTCTTGACAATCTTTGTGAGTAAAAAAACGTGTAGAAATTAAAACGAACAACGTGTGTTATTAGGGAAATAGAGGGCGAGCGGTGTTGATGCAGGATTGCGCATGCGCCGTGAGCGGTTCTGGTACTTTTTGGGTCGCAGCTGCTCGCAGCGCTGCTTCAACAGTGCGATACCCTTATGAGGGACGAGCAAAATATTAAACACGCCAGAAGTCCGTGCAAGCTCACGATTGCTGATCGGTAGCTGGTCACGTGGTGTTAATTGCCTCTCGTAACCCCGTACACTACACGACGCTCGGAGCAAAACTCGCCCCGATCTCGTGAATTCTCGCACGAGTGGAAAATCGGCTCAAAAAAGTGAAAAAGTCGCACAGTGTACGCCCGGCTTAAGGGTCTCTAATGACCTTCTGACTCACAGTGATGCAGGGGACTGTTCTGTTCTGGTCCTGCTGGACCTGACTGCAGCCTTTGACACTGTTGACCATCACCTGCTACTGGAGAAGCTCAGAGACTGGGTAGGCCTATCAGGAACTGCTCTGGAGTGGTTCTCCTCTTATTTGTCTGAGTGTTCTTTCTCTGTGGCCGTCTCCAAGTTTAGGTCCTCCACCACCTTCCTCACCCATGGTGTCCCACAAGGTTCTGTGCTGGGGCCTCTGCTCTTCCTCCTCTATCTGCTTCCTCTTCAGCACATCCTGAGCTCCTTCAAAGGAATCTCCTACCATGTTTATGCAGATGACATCCAACTGTACATCTCCTTTAAGCCCCATGAGATGTCTAAGCTGCAGCTGTTACACACCTGCTTAGACTATATCAAAACCTGGATAGCTGGGAACTTTCCACAGCTGAATGAAGGTAAGACTGAGATCCTCATCTGTGCCCCAGACAAGCTGGTTCCCAAAGTCTGAGACTCTCGTGGTCAGCTTGCTTCTCACACCAAACTCATCTGACTGGGATGCCATCTGGTTGTATCCCTCGAGAGGTTTTCCAAGCTTGTCCAACTTGCAGGAGGTCACAAGACAGATCCAGAACTTTCTGGAAGCAGCATATATCCTCTCTGCCCTCAGAACACTTTGGGATCCACAAGGAGGAGCTGAAGAGTGACAGTGGGGTTCCCTCCAAGAACTCGTCCTTGTGACCCGTGCCTGAGATCAGTGGAACATGGATGGATGGATGCTTAATCAATGGGCTGGCAATAAAAGCAGTTCCTAGTTGGATGTTTATAAAACATTTGGCATTTTTAGTCTGTCATTGAAGTTTGTTTTTATTCAGCAGGAATTAGAAGAATGACGCTCACCTGAACTGAACTGCGACTAGAGCAGCTACAGTGCAGATCCGAGATAGCGAATTCTGCGAATTATGTTCCAGTGGAATCACGCACCACCATATTCTTCCTCTTTACTTGCCCAATAAGCATTATCACATGACAAAAGACCCCGAGTCACTGATGTGATTGTAGATCTTTCCTCCTGCTCTCACTTGCACACAGAGACTAATCTCTACAGGTATTTCTCTTCTGCTTCTGTTATTAGAATGCAGCAAATGCCCTCTATTGATGCATGTCAGAGCCTCATTCTTTCATCTCCAACATTTAATTTACCGTCCTGTTGTGCCACTAATCCCGTGTCGTGCCATTTCCTCCGCTCCTCAGATTGCTCTCTCAAAGCCCCCCTCTCCGCCAGATAAAGAGGAAAGTAATCGCCATTGTCTGGCTACAGATACACCAGCGCTGGCTCCCCTTCTTTCTGCAGCTTCAAATTAAAGGGCAGTCCTGCCCTTGCGCCCCCTTAATCACCGGCCTCGTCTCTCTGTGAGAGTGGACCCCAGGGCTGTTGCACTTTCATCCAAAAATAGGCTTTCAGTGAGAACCACCCAGGGCTGGCCTCATCGCGGGAGCTCCCCACACTCAGCTGTCTTCTGCTCTGCTCCTCCTGCGGGACTTTCAGCCTCACACTCCTCTGCTCCTCTTCAGGCCCCCTCCAACGGCTGAACGTAAACTTCATTCTACTTTTACTTCTGTTGCACCCTGATGAATTGAGTCTTTCTCTCTCCCCAGGAGGTCTGACCCACAAGTCTGTTAAGGAACTTCAAAGTGGAAGCACACAGAGTCATTTTCACAGTTTCAGTTGATAGTGAAGCTAATAGAACCAACCAATCCTTTACTCTTGTTTGTCTGGAGAAATATTTATCCAGTTTAACCTAAATTAAGGCATCTTTTGGATGCAAAAAGGAGGAATTTGCACTCCCAGATGACCTCAACCAGATAAAAAATATTATGGTTTTATCAGGGTCACCTCCCTGCCCACAACTGCACCGAATAGCTCAACGGCATTTGGCTAATTTCTGCTAATTGTGGCTCTTGCTTCCCTTTTGCTGCACTGACACAGCGCCAGAGGGCTCAGCCAAATCATCACCATTATGACATTAGCAGCAGCTTATCCAGCGCTAAGAGCTTGAGCTGATACTAACACTAAGGAGTTTAGGATGCTAAGATGAGACTGAGCAATCGCAATAGCCGCCGTAAAACTGATGGACAACAATGAAAGTTTACAATACGGATCAAAAGATCCTCTCAGGGTTAAGCGAACTATCCAATTAAGAAAGCACGCCTTTCTGCAAGGAAAGAGACACGGCTCGGGCTAATGCAGAAAAGCTACCCCCCCCCCCACCACCCTATCTACTAATAACAAGCCGTTCAGCTTGAACGACTGCTGCCATGTTTCAAGAGTTTGTTGCAAGGTTAGCCTGTTTGCGTTTATTAAGTCTCCTGTTAGAGGGATTCTCAACGACTTGGCTGAAGTGGCTCTTTAAAATGGTTAATTAATGGGGGAACAATATTATGCATTTAGGATACAACCGTGAGAGAAAAAAGCCAGAAAAAGCACTGATTATGGAGCTTTCCAGGTTGTAATCCACGAATAAGATATTATGGGTTCCTTATTAACCAGCAGAGGGACTCAGTCTGGGAATGACTGGTCTTAATTAGATCAAGGAAGAGCTAATTAAGATCATAAATGGGGCTAAAAGAATTTAGATTTGGTTTCATTCAGGTCCCACAGGAGCAGAACAGTAACTGTGAGACAATTTTCTTTAACACCTTGATGATTCAATGGTTTTTGAAGGTCGACGTATTCTATTTTCTTCTCAATTATTTATAATAAAACCAGCTGAAAAAAAAATCAACAACACAAAATGCCTTTATTGTGACAAATTCTCCACCCGGTTTTAATGTGTATGTGAGAAGAAAACAAGGATAAAATGTTCTCAATCGTGTCAATTTTGATTGACAGTTTCATCTATTCCTGTTTTCAATCTGTCAGCAACAAATCTGTCGGGAATGGACATTTTCTTTGATTTCAATGCATAATTCAATTTAAGTATGAACTTTATGACATCACTGACACATAACCTAATGCTGCAACACATTCTCACACCCAAAGCGGCTAAAACCGACGATGGGTCACCAAGCGTAGGTCACCAAGCGTTGGGAGGCGCCAAACGGAGCCAGAGCGTCGGTTTCCAAAGCCCGTGGGAAAACGTACATTTCACCGACATTTAACCTCCAACCTCTTGTTATTTAATCTTCCCCTCACCCCCAGTTTTTCATTCTAAATTTCTCGTTTACTGTGTTGGAGAGGGACGTTACAACTAGAAACGAGGCTTTGCATGCACAAGTGGGTTAAGGTTAGGATGAGGGTGAGGGGAAGGTGAAATAGCAAGATGGTAACGGTCACAATTTGGTGAAATCACCTTTTTACCGTGGGCGTCGGGAAGCAACGCTCTGGCACCGCGCTGCATGACTCCTGACACGTCGGACACAAACGCTTGGTCACCCATCATCAGTTTTAGCCACTTTGGGTGAAAGAATGTGTTGAAGGCTGTGGTTGGCACTAAATGCACTATGAATTATCACTGGGTGCTTTTCAGCAAAAATTTTACTGTTATATGTCCTCAAGTGGTTGGCGCAGTGATGTTTTGGTTCTGTTGTACTTTTGAGTACAACAGAACCATTTTGTACTTTTAATCCGGTTTGTGTTATTTGTGGAGATAAAACATCAACGTTGCAGACTGAACGAAATCAATGGAAGAGTCTGGAGGCGATGTGTTAGAATATCATGAATAACAATGAGTCATCTCCAAAGCTTGCCATATTTGGCCTCCTCTCTTCCCGCTAACTTCTACTTCCTGAAACAAGAAAACAGAAAACAACTCTTGAGGCATTCAGTCAGACCATTTTGGATACACGCAGCTGTCTAACTCCTTGCTGGTTGATATGTGGACTTCAGAAATCCCGCGTGGTGTTGCAATTCTCATGTGATTTTGTGACTTTGTGAGATCAACGGCGTGGAATGCTTTCACTCCCTTATCTGGTCTGAAATGCTCCTGGTTGGAAGGCAGCTCGCGGGTAAAACAACGCTATTACGTTACACGCCGCTTTTGCATCCAGGAGGGTTAGTTATGGGAATCAGCCTCAGTCTGAGCCACGTCCAGTGCCAAACGTTTGTCCAGCTATCTGCTGGTTCCTGGGCCAGTTACTGCCAGAGACACTTGACAGTAACAAAGGATCTGAATTAAACCAGAGCCCTCTTTTTTCTTCTTGCGGGTAGAATGGTTGGAGGCCTGACTGCTGCTCCTATAATCCTCCCTATTGATGCTCTGTTCTCCATCTGATCTCTTTAGTTTGTGATATTCTCGCTTACCGTCGCCAAAAACTCCAAACTAACCCTCAACTGATCACCAAGCCGTGCTAGTGCATTGTCCTTGGTCCACCGTCATCCCCGCTGCATCAGCAGCAGTCTGTATCTGATTGACTCCCACGTCAAAATGGGAACGTTTTCATCCATATTGGAATGGAAAGGATTATGTTCCAATTCACATGCGTGTGAGGCTTGGCAGTCCTTCTGTGATAAAGTTGAAGACTCACTTCATATTGTGACAATATTCCTCGAATCGGAATAAAGGTGTGAATGAATAGAGCTGGGAAGAAATACATTAGATATTTCCCTGGAGCTTTTCAAGCCTTTCATGATTTCATTCATCTTTGTTGGGAGCGGACCTTTCTCGCTGTGACTTTGTTAAACTGCAGCATTTCATCTCTTGTTCGTTTTGGCTGTGGGTGAAAAGGACGGGCAGCCTTATGAAATGTAGTCGCGTAGCTGTGATAACCAGGCTCCGGCTCCCTCTTCCCCCTCTGACCAGCCGTCACCTTTAAATCTGCCTTTTCATATTCTCCTCAAAGCGTCGTGGCCACTGAAAAGGCATCTGCACAAACAGTTTTTTTTTGGACAAACAAGAGAAGAAGGAGAAGAGAGAAATAGGAGAAAGCAAATAACTACCGATCAAAGTAGAAACGATCCTTCCAACCTCTGCATCTTTGTTTTTTTTTTTTTTTGTAATCAATAAAATTTAGAAAATGCCTCCAACAACTTTTCCTTTAAGGATTCGCTGCATCTAATTTATTTCAATGCAAATGTCAGACTGTCGACCTGGGTGGTTGTCCGGTGATATGTTGTGGGAGAGCGCCGTCCGGCTTGACCGACAGGCCTGCGATGGGTGTCGACAGCCCGGCGTACTCGCTCATGACAAGCCGAAGGCCCGGCGGCACCTTTAAATAGATCTGCCAGAGCTTCGCGGGAGATAGAAAGGAAATATTCAAATGGTAATCGGAAGCCCGTGAATCATAAGCCCAAGGTAAGCTATGTAATGCTGGTAAGACAGTGAGTAGCGCTTTATTTGTGGAGAGCGAAATCCTTTTTGCCATTCAGGGGAAGAATTGCAACAGTAATGCCATTAACTTGCACACCAAATCACCAAATGCCATTTAATTGCCAAAAGCAGCCCCTTTGTTTGGAGTGGGTGAATTTAGGCTTCATATGTGTGAGGGCAGGAGGGGGTGAAGATGGAAGCGTTTATGTTGCAAAGAGGCGTAGGGGGGGTTGTAGGAGTGTCATAGTGTAAGATGCCTGAAGAATGATGGCCCCTCACACATGCACCATCACACACAAGCAAGCAATGCCTAACTAAAGCTCCGAAGTAACTAGCTTATCTAAAGTCTTTAAGGAAAGTAAATTCGGAAAAACTCCTTTCTCCTTAATACCTGATTTGTTCAACAACATGATTTGGGGCACGTCTATTCAAGGCCTTTTTGGGCCAAGCTGAGGTCTTAAGGCTCAAGGCTTGTAGCTCGCGGTTATTGTAGGCTGTTTAGGGTTTGTCTCAAATCTCCTTGTGCGGGTGTGTGGACGCTCCTAATGCTGGCTAATGGGCTTCGGCAGAGCAACAGTCTCCCAAGTCCTATTGAAGACCCCATGGTAAGCAGCATAAGCTCCGTCACATAAAGGCTACAGCCAGACCTTTTTTTTGAGAGGATTTTTTTTTATTATTGAGAAGAGGCCACCCTCCATCACCCCTGTTTTCACCCCAAATCTCCCGTCCGTTCTCCTTGGATCTCCTGTCCTCCACCGACCTCCCTCCAACCTGACCAAGACCCGCACCCCTTCACAGGACGACGAGCCCTAAACCCAACAGCATTGTTATTAACACCCTCCTCCCCTAAAAACCTGCCATAGTCCAAGATATTGGCCTCCACCCCCCAGCCTCGTCTCATTTCGTCAGCGCTGACCCTGACAGCCATGTCCCGGGGAGGGCTAAATTGAATGTGAAATGCATGGTGGGTCCTCGCAGACTCCATTGTGCAGAGTGGGAGTCTGGGAGGCGAGCAGCGTCACTGCTCCTCACTGCTGATCCAGTTTGACAGCACGACGGGAGGAGGCAAGAAAAACATTCTCTTGCTCTCTTTGAGAACTGAAAGAAGGCCTTTTTCAGCCCCCCCCCCCCCCCCCCCCACACACACACACACACAATCCCATACCCACCAACCAGCTCTGCTCCCTTCCCTCCATCATCTTACCCCTCTTCTTCCTTTCACCGTGAACTGAAACAGGCTTCAGCTTTCTTTGGACTCCAGCTCTCCTGAGATCACAATATATTTCACCGAGCTCATCCTTGGAATGACAACAGATGAGCTTCAACTCAAAACACCGTGAACTATCTCGCTGGTTTTTGAATGTTAGCTTTTGGGGCAGCTTTACTTATTTCCACAGAACAGTGTAGATCTTAGGAACCCCTTTTCTTCTGAAAAGACACTTATTTTGTTAGGTAAAATGGGAAAAATAACAACTAACTTTGTGTGCATGTGTGTGCAGAGAGTTCATGTTTGTGTTTCTGTCTTGGGTTTAGACTGCACCTCTCCTCCTGGATGCAACAAACCTCTTATTTAATGCAAATGACTGTCATCTAGAATCCAGAGCATCTCTCCTCGCTGCACATTGCCTAATCAATGTGAAGTGCTGTGTAAAAAAATACATAGCCTCCCTGTAATAGTTGTTTTTGACCGAGTCAAGTGCAGCTCCTAGAATTAATCCCAACGTGAGATTCAATTATGGGCGCCTGGCTAAGCAGGAGAGGGATAGCGCTGTGAGCAGGTGTGAGAGGCCTGAGATTGTGTCGTTGTAGGACTTTGTATTTGTAAGAAGTGTATGTTTACCTGGTTTTGGACATGACGATGTCCTACCTGTGAACTAAAGACACTCTGCTGTATATTGCCCTTGATTCAGGGTCAAGAAGCCCTTTCAGATCTCATCCCAGAGGAGTCTTGGGATCATTCACAGGCAGCCCGCCCCAGGCTGAAGGGAGATGGGGAATATTGCCTGGTGGAAATTCAGTGTTGCAAAACCTCATTGTCACCTTTTCTCTAATGAGTTCCCCGATCGACAGATGCATTCTCAGTTCTGACACTGCTCAAAAAAACAGGGAGGAGGCTGACAGCCTGGTTTGGGGAAGGGAACTGTGAACTTCATCAATGTGCAAGAAAGTCACGGGCCCGGAAATACATTTCTGCCTCTTGTGCCGGATAAGCATGTTTCAGGTCAGTGTTTGTGCAGTTTGTGTTTAGGAAGGCAGCGTACTCATTACAAGGTGTTAGAGTGGCTCTTGTAATTGTAATTTATATTAACATACTGTTCTTGTTGGGATCCATCAACACCTCAATTGTGAGTAAGGGCCAATTTGAAGATATTAGATTAGCCCCGTCGGCGTGCACCTCCTCAGAGGTGAGAATTTAATGCATAAGTTTGGAGCAGAAAACACCTGATGACATCAGAAGCACCTCTGAGCAAATACACCAATGAAAGAAAACTAAAAATGTGCAGCATGACATTTATGCTGTGGATTTATAATCCATATTTGGAATAAATTCAAACTTCATTTATCTGCAATGCAACTAAAACGTATCAAATACTGCTTATGATGTAAATTATCTGCAGAAAACTACTGTTGTTTGTTTCAACTTAACAAACTCTAAGTGAATAACACACCATAGTCAGTGTTGTGACCGAACGCGTTCGTGAATTTGTTCATTTTTTTCGTGAACTGAACTCGTTCGTATTTTGCCTGACGAACGTAAAAGTGAGCGCGTTCGTCCTGGCGTGCGTGGACGGGTTTGTGAACGCGTTCTTTCGCCGTTCTAGCTCCAGATCTCCACGGAGCGTTTCCAGACCTAAAGCCTTGTTAAACCTTTCTGTTAACCATATAAGTAGAACCCGCAAATGCAGCCAAACATAGGCAGCAGCGGTCGGTGCGGCGTCTACTCTTCTACGTCTATGCTGTGTGCAGGAGTCAAAGTTCATTCAGAAAAACTGAAACAGGACTTAACTGAAAGATTACACATTTTTTTAATGTTTTGCACTTTTAATATTGCACTTAGAGTTTGCTATCTCAGTCTGCTTCCTAAGATTGTTTAATAATTTCCTATTAAAATAATGTTTTCCTGATGCTATTGAGAATATACTGTAGGGTAAAAACTGCAGTTATGAGTGTGGACTGAACGGGTGCCAAGTATTGGAAAATTATTTCATAAATTATATATATATATATATATATATATATATATATATATATATATATATATATATATATATACAGAGAGAGAGAGAGAGAGAGAGAGAGAGAGAGAGAGAGAGAGAGAGAGAGAGAGAGAGAGAGAGAAAAGAACAATAAACTAGTTCATTTTTGGAACAGTGAACTTTTTAAAATTATAAGCTAAGAAATGAACTAGTTCGTTTTAAAATGTATGAACTGAACTTTGAACTAGTTTGTCTTTTAACGAACTTTCCCAACACTGACCATAGTATATGCATTGTATGCACATTTACATATACTAAACATTTGTTTGCATGTAAATATTAATGGACACAAAATAAATGAGCACAAAACAATTAAAATGTTTTACAAATATTCTTTCAAAGTTGGTCTTCAAAGTAGAAAAGTCATTTACAAATCACTTTAGAATTTAATGTTGCTTTTCCTAAAACACGAGTCGAGTTTGTGTATCATATAAAAAGGAGACACATCAGTGACGTCACTTGTTCTCTGTGAGCAGCGATTAAACTGCAGGAGTCTCGAACCTGAACTAAAACCTCTGATTGGTCAAAAGATGATGACAAAAACAGCCCAAAAATATGTGGCGAAAAATTTGTGGAAAACCTTTGATTTGGGAGTAAATATTTAACAAGTTCAACAATAAATCACAAAACTTCTGTGAAAGCCAAAATTATACTGAGCCCTCACAGGAAAAGCACCAAAACTCTTATTGAGTCATGTGACCACTAGCTGATGATGTGCAACATAAATATTACAATAAAAACATTTGATTGTACTAATATTTTGTCTATAATAATATATAAGTTCTGTTTTTCTAAAATACCTTTTGACCATTACACTCTCTCGTCTCAGACTTGCCACACACATGCCTCTCCACCCGTTTTCACCACACACCGCTCCATCAGCCCAAGGACGTTGTGACTGTCTCCCATCCTCCCTCTCCTCTACCCTTGCTGACAGCAGGCCAATGACAACACAAACGCTGAAAAGGCAATTTAGCAGCTTCTTTCATAACTACTTTGAAAATAAAGGAATTTTAATTATGGACACAATGAAAAGAAAAAAGGACTAAAAAGGGGAGCAGAAACATTCACGCACAGTAAACAAAACTGAAACAATTATCTTCTGGTGACCAGTCGGTGTTTTTAGAACAGTCATTTTAATCTTTTATTTACTGCAAACAGGGGGGGGGGGGGGGGGGGGGGCAGAAAGAGGAGGAGGAGGGGGAGGAGAGGGATGGAAACGTGAGGAGAAGCTCCAGAGATAATATGCATATATTTTAAACATCCCCCCCCTCACAATCAAAAGATGCATTTTATTAGAGAAACAATTTTGCTATACACCCGTGTGTGTGTGTGTGTGTGTGTGTGTGTGTGTGGGGGGGGGGGGGGTTGTCATTTGCAGTTGGAAATTGCTCTCTGACAACCCCCAAAGACAACATTGCGTTTTCCCATTCATCAGTCAAAACGAGCGTGGCGACATTGTGAGTTTCAACCCGACGACGAGTCCACGACACAATGTGATGATGGCGGAGAGATTTTCAGCCATAATTGAGCCCAGACCCTGCCTTTTGTTGAGTTGTGCCGGTTTTATAATAGTCAGGTAATTGGCATCCATTGACCTGGTGCTCTTTTGTTTAGCGGTCATTTTCAGATGAGAAACATCATTTCTGTCTTGCACAGAGAATCAGGGTCATAGGATGTGATGTCAGAGCGTCTTCGCAGCCAAAGAGCTCTGCTGTGGGACACCCACAAAAGTGAAATATAATGAATCAATCACATCTCTTCTAAATGAACCGCTGATATGTTGCCTTTGAAGGTTCTGCATGACTGTAGATCAGCTGCTCCCGGCCTCCCCGGTAACGGATGTAAACATTCCCTCCACCGGACGCGGCGATGTGGGATTGGAAGATTTTTAAGGCGAAAGCTACAAAATTTCCATTCGCAATCAAGAAAAAAATTCCATAGGATTAATTTTCTGTATAAGAGCCCCTGCTCCCCCCTCCCGACCCCCAACCCCGATCACCAACTTCAGCTGTGCAGCCTGGTGTTAAAGGCCCAGAGGAATACTGTCTTTGTCATCCTGCCGTTTGCAGCTAAAGAAAAAGAGAAGTTTTAATCCCCATTGTCCACGAGTCTGGGGGGTGGTGGAGGGGTCCGGAGCTGTAAGATGATCCAACTGGCCACGCTAATCCCTCCATACCACTTTCGCCTTCACATCAAAAACAACCCCCCACTCACCCTCCCACAAAGCAGCGGTCCTGTGTGTCGGACCCCAATGTGCAAATTCTAAAGAGGAAAATGGAGCAAAGAAAAAGTTGCAACAACAGACCAGAATAGCCTTAAAGACAGTTGCATAGAGGATGGGGGGGGGGGGGGGGGGGCTGTGGGGTGAGGGGGGGGACATCGCCAGGTCCTTCCAGCTTTGGGAGAACACGCGCTCCTTCTGCTGCCACCCCCCCACCCCCGCTCCTCAGGTCAGGGCCTGATGCTGCTGCTGCAGTTTCTCTTGTATAGGTTTCCCTGGAAACCAGGAAATTTCACAAACCCTGTGAATTTTTTTTTTCCTGGGACCACAAGCCAGGGGAGAAGGGACAGGTGCCACTCGGCCGAATGCACATGGGCTTACGGTTGTACACAAATACCAACTGTGACACACCATATTGTTTCTCCCTAAATCCTGCTGGATAAGCCAGTAAAATAAAAGGCAGCCAAATGTAAAAAGAAAAGTGGATATTGTGGCTCCAAAGTTCTTTGTTTGAAATTGTAAAATCCAACGTGACTTTTAGAAGAAAGCACAAAGAGAATTGAAGTCTCACTCTGTGAGCTTTATAGTTCCATTTGAGGAGCAATGGCTGCTTTTTAATCCAACTAGAGATGTTCACAGTCAAACACATTTATTTTCTCACTGTGATTAATGTTCCAGGATCATCCAGAGCGACTTATTCTACAGGCTGAGTTGATCGAGTCTGTGTTTGGATGGTCAAAGGACAGGGGTCAAAGGTCATCTTCTACTTTTCACAAGTTTAACTTAAAACAATGAATGTTCAGCTTTTCTGTGTCCCTTCACATTTATCGTTATTTCACCTTTAGCCTCAAGGAAGTTTTATTGACCAAATAAACGCATTTCTAGAGTTGGAAACGATCAGAAGTGATGGTCAGCAATCGAACAGACTATTTGTACGATGACTCCATATTTGACAACTAAATATGGGAATTAATAAAATACAAACAACCGTAACAACTTCTGTGTTCTTTGGAACTAGCAGGGAAGGAAACACAAATGCAGAAAGTGGTCAAACATGAACTTGAAGTCAGGCGTATTTGTCAAAGTTAAAGCTAGAGCTATTTCTCTAAATCCCTCCCCAAAACAGGGAAGCTCCTTCCAAATGACGATTGGTCACATACAGAATCATAAAAGGGTAAAAAACTTTATTGAAAATGACTAACTTATATTGTTGCACAAATACATTTCAGCCATTTATCATTAATAAAGAAATTATAGAATAAAACTTTTGATGCTCGTCGTGTTCATGAGAGCATCAAGAAAGTTCATGTAGATCTGGCCCAAAGCTGCGATAGAAAGTTGTTCTCAGTGTGGCCTCTAGGGGCACACACACACACACACACACACACACACACACACACACACACACACACACACACACACACACACACACACACACACACACACACACACACGTGCACACACACACACACACACACACACACATGAGCACACACACACTAAGCTCTCCCTACCCCCATCTTGACTCGTCATACACTCTATTACAGTGAACTTCATCAGAGCATTGTGTGTGTGTGTGTGTGTGTGTGTGTGTGTGTGTGTGTGTGTGTGTGCACGAGAAAGCCAGGAGACAGCCGTTTAAAATTCTGTTTCCTGCAAGTGAGGAGGCTAATCCTGCCCCCATAATTCCCTGCAGCCAAAGCACCCCTCCTTCCTCAACATCACCACTCCCTTTTTCACTACTGAGCTCTCCCTCTATCTCTCTCATTCTCCCTCTCTCTTAGTGCACACTCCGTGAGTGACAGCACAATGCCCAGGCCCTCGCACGCTTATCTAACTCTAGCAGATGGTCGACTTGGATCAATGCACACACGCCACGATCAATGGCTGTGATAAAGAGCGGCAGGGATGGTACCCTCTCCCTAGCACCCCCTTTCCTTCTATCTGCTTCCCCTCATGCCCAGATTGCTGCCCCCTGCCCAATTGTTTCTCTGCTACGCTCGTTCATCTGCATCTGCACTGGCACCTACGTGGCAGCAGGCCTTCTGCAGGTTTAGAGGTCCCGCTAATGTCGGGCGCGCCTGATGTGCCGTCCGCCGTGTCTATCCACCTCCCTCGACCTGTTCCTTCAGAGAACCCTGAGCCCCGTTTCTATCAGGCTTATCATGCTTCATCTCCGACTCACCCACCCTCCTCAACTTATCTCACTCTCTTTCTCTCGTGCACTGGCTTGGCCTGTATCTCCCATGTTAATCTCCCCACGGCTGTTCTCATTCTCTTCAGCCGTACAGGGAGCTCTCTGCTCCTGACCTTCTACGCTCTCCTTGAATGCATCGTTTACAATGTAGTTACCGTCCTCTGATGATTTAACCTCTTCAGCACCTCCAGGGAACTGAGTCCAGGAGGAGTAATTCCACTTTTGTTTCATTCAGCTAGAGACGAGGTTTAGAAAAGATGATTCAGAGGGGCTCTGGCACTACTGAGGTGATTCCAGGTGGGTCACGCAGACAGAACTGTGAGGAGAAAGTAGAGCAGAAGTCTGACTGAGTGAATCTCTATGGCTCTATGACAGCAAGCGGAGCATGGTGCACGCTCCTCTACAAATGTAACGATCACAAGAAAGGATTGCTTTGAGAAACAGCGAGTTTTTCTCACCGTTCTGCTACGACAGCAAATCAAAATAACAATTTAAAATAGAAGTAAGTTTGACTTGCAAACTAGATTCTGTTTTCAACAAATTCTCATAAAATTTCTACTCAGATTACAGGGTTTAAGACCGTTTCGACTATCGGGACTTGCACTCACAAGCATCATTTTTGCCAGGGACATGCCCCCACAATTATTTATAACTGACAGTTGTTCCCGGTACGTTTAAAAACCCGATACGACATTTTAAGCTAGGTTGAACGTGTTGTCTACTCGTGCTCTCAGCACGATTGACATCTAACCAGTGAAATAGCTGTTTAGACCCCTCTGTACCATTGCCCTTTCAGTCATAGTGCACACTGCCAATTTTGTATGTTTCATTTCATTAGAAATACTTTAATTTTAAATAAAACTAAAACGGTATTACTTAATTAAATTTTCTATATTTTGTTTTTTTTCCATATGGTTTGGTGTTTTTTTTTGGTGACTTGTACCATTTTGTTTGTTTTATTGTACGTTTTGTGTTAGATTTAGTAAACAAGTAAAAATTACTTGTATAAAGGGGTAGGGACATATAAGTTTCCACTTCAGCCTACTCCTTTTCAAACAGAGAAGAAGGGATGATGATATGTATTTTTTCTGTTTGTGGTATTTAAAAAAATTATGTATGTTTTCTTTGTTTGAAATAAACTAAACTAAACTAAAAGGCGTTACATGCTAGGAGATGTGTTCCATCCAACCAGTGATCACTCAGCTGCTGAATCGTAAGCATTAGCCCTTTAGCTGTTAGCTTTAGGCTCATATCAAACATGATGCAACTGGGTCGCTTGTGGCGAGTTTTACTTGGAGAGCTGCACTTTCAGCACAGTTTTGCAGCAAGGCTCTACCTTATTAATCCGCGGTTCACAGACAGCTCGGCTCAGGTGAGGGAATGAGTTAATCAAAGCCAGACACGGGTAAGCTTCAAATTATTTATGGTTATTTTATCTGAGTGTGACACAGCGGTGCAAAGGTTAAAGGTTTGCCCTGTAATGATAGATTTTAATTACATTTAATTAAGGACCATAAGACATTAAAAATTCATATCTAGTATGAATTCCATCTTATGGACACTGGGTTATTTAAATCAGAAGATTGGATCTTTTTATTGCAGGGATTTTCTAATAACACTTTGCATTAACTGAGAGACAAGAGAAGAGAGAGAGACTTTCAACATTTAAGGAAATTTATTACTAAATAATTTTAAACAATTTAACAAGACTAACTCTCTAATGATGGATGTTTTGTTGGAATGAAGTGTGAGGTGAATGAGTGTCAAATTCACAACCTCGCATCCGGAGAAGCAAAGTCAGAGTGGGAGATGATGTTTTGCTCCTAACTGATCAGAGTTTGAGACTCGTAGTCATAAACACATGAGACGCCATTTCTGTTGCATCCACATACCCTCAGTGAGACCTCCATACAGATCCGGATGCCAGATCCACGACCCTCCTCTGGTACTGGAGCCGATGGTACAGCGTCGACAGTACGACAAACCAGTCTTTGGATTGTCTCCAGGTAAAAGCGACAGGTGTTTCACAGCGTCAAAAAGGGGACCCTCCTTGGGTCAGCGAGTTCAGCTTTTATTCTGAAAGGTACCTTAGCTTGGTTGGTAACAACGACAGATTTTTCCCAGCTTGATGGTTCTCAGCTTAAAAGAGAAGTATAGATGGCCTGTCCATACTTCAATTAACATGTGGTGAACTTCATGGGATCTTGAGAAGAGATCTTGAGAACTGATCTTAAGATGGCGTTGGAACTGTTTTATTAATCTGGATGTTTTTGATTCTGGATGAATCAAAGCTGACAGATTTAATAAACACCACAGAGACTCTGCCACGCTTCAGACTAGGAAGGTTCTGATTGGATCAGCACAGCAATGTGTCATGTGATTATTTACCTTAGTGTATCAGTGTGTCTAGTGACTAGAATAAGTCATATTACTTATTAAAAACATATTAATCATAATATTGTGATTTCACAGATCGGTCACTTTGTATTATTGACTAACAGTTGTTTTGATTAGCTTGATTGAAAATAGAGTTCTTTGATTTTTATAAAATAAAAGAGTCTCCATCTTCTGTCTTCATTGCTGGAAAGTAAACAGTTTAGAAGCGAATGCATGACCTTGAGGCTGTTTCATGCACTCTGGCGCTGTGTCAAAGGGACTGTGGAAAAGGTCAGATAACCTTGGAGGAATAGCTCCTTCATCACATTACAGCCCAAAATACCGTAATTTTAGCCACTTGCTGGTCTCCTACAGAGCAGAGCACTTGGTGTGGTCATCGAACGCCGCTTTTTAACGCCACACAGCCGCAGACCCAGTTTCCTGAATGGGTTCAGTTATGATGCACTTTGACAGAATAAAACTTTTAATGTTTTGCCCATTAATCAGGGATGCCACTCACTGCCAAAACGATCGTGATACGATCATGTCTTAGCAAAGTTCTGAAAGGGTTGAGAGGACCAAGCTGTCAAATTTTCCCCTCCCAGAACTTCCATAGTGTCTCATTTGTTTCTACAAAAACAGATCTCAATATTATTCCTTTATTATAACTTTAAAATAGTATTATGTGAGTGGCGTTCATCATTTTTTGTGTATTATTTGTTAGACATTGCAGCAAATGTGACTTTCACACAACCAGAATTCATAATCAGCAGCTGGTGATGTGAAAAAGAGATAACAATGTTAAGAAATGAAGTTCTCAAGAAATGTTTCTCATGTACAGCAGAAATGTTATGATGAAACTTCAGGTTATTCATTCAGAACCAGTACACGACAGAGACCAGGGGTGGGAATTGATCAGTTTTCATCATCAATGGCATCGATTCCGTCTATCGATTCAATTCCCTTATCAATTCCAAAGTAGGTGGCAAAAAAATAATAGCACACGGCCTCCTGCATTATAACTGCTGGTTTATTTATGGTAAATAATCAGTTGTACCTGTATCAGTTGGAAATATCTTTCCGAATGTTCTCCTTTATGCTCCCTGGGAAGGCAGAGTCATCCTCCTGTTCGGTGCAGTGTTGCTGTAGCTTTTGCAGAGTGGGAAAAATCTCACCACAGATCGGACTTTAGTCACTGGAGTCTGTTTGTGTGGAGGTGTGTATTTAATCCTAATGACGCTGACATGATAGGCAGTGTTAGTTGACTATTCACCTGCAGTATTAACAGGAGAGGACGTGCGAACGTCACCGCCGCTGCAATTATTGCAAGTGAGCCTGTTGTCATGCTTTCTTGTAAATTATAACCAAACTTTCGAGCGTTTGTGCCGCTTAGACGCGATGCTTCCTGCTGCCGTAAGCTATGCGGCGTGTGCGGTGACGTCATTCGCGCCGGCTGGAAGTGATACGGGGAATCGTTTGCAAAGTCGCGAACAATTCCTGGGAAATCGTGGGAACCGGTTCTCAACAAGAACCGGTTTTCGATTCCCAACCCTATCAGAGGCTATGTGATTTTTTTTTTTTTTGGCTTAATAAACTTTGAGAAGAGCAACTTCTCTTTTTCCCTCGAGGAATTTGTAATTGGCTGCTGATGATGTAATGCAGTTCATAATAAGCCCATTAAAGCTTTCTCTCTGCGCTGATGGAAAGCGCAGTGGCAATATGGACACCTCCACTATTTATACCTCTCAAATCCTCATGCATATTCACACAGCGCAGAGACGGAGCAGGCAGGTGCCCTGACAAATAAGAGCCTGGATCTCGTTTCTTTATGAGTCTGAGTTATTTCAGCACACCGGGGCCTCCTCTAGTCCTGACACCATGGCCTCAGCCTCATCTGTCTGCTGCTACTTTCATTCGTTCCTGCTCAAAATAAACAAAGCACGTGTTTGAATGACAGAAAAACAAAAAGAAGTCCAGTAAAAACAAGCTGAGGAGTTTTATCTGATCACATTAACTGAGCTGTAGATCAGGTGATGCTCATTGAGAAGTTGCATCAGTCTTTTGTCACACTGGATGTTTCTGACAAGCAGTTTCACTCTGGCCGTTGTGCTAAAAGTCCCACGTACTCATCTTCACACAGTCACTGCGTTTTTCACACATTAAATAACTAATTTAAAAGAAAAATGTCAGTAAAATGAATCTTTGAGCGTGCAACAAAATGGTAAGAAATGTGTTAATCAGCAAAGAGTTAAAAATATTCAGAGGAGTACATTTGTACTTTGTTATCAGAGTAATGTCCCAGTAATGTATACTGCAGCCTACCACTAGGGGGTGTTTAAGTTCTAAAGACTTTATTAAATGATTCTGATGTCTGAGGTTAAAATAAAAATAATTTTCCTGCTTCTGATTGGCCAGAAACACTTTAAAGCTGTCCTACAAAGAGTTTTTTAATGATGGGAAACTATTCTCTTTATAGCTTATGAGATTTTGTTATGGCTCAGAATGGCCCAGGAGCCTTGATAAAAGGCCCAAAACAACAGAAGAAGTGAGTGTCTGGAAAAGTGACGGTTCAGTGGGTTATGGGGTAGGGGCTTGTGGACGAATGATGAAGAGGACAAGGATCGGCCGACAAGCAGTGGAGCTATCTGGCATTCATTCAAAGTCTAGATATTCCCAGAGGTGTGACCAAGTCGCTGCTTTGCAAGTCACAAGTAAGTCACAAGTCTTTCCAGTCAAGTCCAAGTCAAAGACAAGCAAGTCCTAGTCGAGTCCAAAGTCAATGATCTGGAAGTCCAAGTCCTTAACTTTGAATTTTCAAGTCATAATCAAGTCATCTGTCCAGCTTCAATTTAATGACGATGATAATAACTAAATTCCAGGAATAAAGCTTCCTAAAGCTTCGTTTATTTGCTCAAACAAGCAGAAAGTGCAACTGAAACTGATTATAAACAAAGAGCTGCTGCATTTAGCAGTACAAGATCAAACCCAGAACCAAGAATGATTCATGATTTTTGTCCATGTCGTGCCACTTTTGTGCTAAAATATCAAATATGCTCAAGTCATCATCAAGTCAACAGATGCAAGTTGATTCAAGTCACAAGTCATTGGCGTTCAAGTTTGAGTCAAGTCGTAAGTCTTTATAGATTTTATCAAGTCAAGTCAGAAGTCATTAAAATAATGACTCGAGTCCACACCTCTGCCCAGTACACCCTGGAATGTTACTTGAGCGCTCCAACATTCTTTTTTGTTGTTTTCCTCTCGTCCAACAAGGACATTAGCAGTAGCTCAGGCTAGCGTTAGCAGTTGCTTGTGCTAATCTTAACAGCAGCTTGGACATGCGTTGTTCTGCTGTTAGCGTTACCACAACCACCGTTTTTACATCGCTGATGCTGAAGTGAGTTGGGACATGCAGATGTAAGGTGGTGTGTCTAAGCTTATGACGTGTCAACCATCTTTTCTCAGAACAAACCGTTTCTCTGTAGCCACTACGACATTAGAGATTTACACAGGAAAGCAGGTTAAAGATGGCACAGACTTTTTATTAAGCTACATTAAGTTTTACTCTTATTGGTCTGATCATTTGTCCTTGTGGACCAGCCTGGATAATGCAGGCCTTTATTTCTTCTGTCTGACAGACAGTCTGGCTGACCACGTTCAGCTATTGTCACATGATTTATGGTCCAAAGCCACCAGTGACCCCTCTCTCTCACCCCCTCTGTCCCTCTAGATCCCTCTCGTTCCCCCAGCCACACTTCCTAATCCTGCTTAATTTGAGCTCAAAGAAATTCGCATGTACCGGTAGGAGCATTTGCTGAGTACACTGCCTCCACTTTTGCTCGTAAAATAAAACAGAGCTTAGGGACTAAGCTGTATTGATCTTACAACTTGATAGTGTGATTAACCCTCTGGAGGCAGGCTTTGCAGATTTGCACCAGTTAAAACCTTCCTACCTGGTTACTCCACATACGTATTTCATGAGCATTTTTTAACTCAGAAGTACCCCTGAAGGACTTAGTTGTTCGTCCTTTTATCAAAACTTATTTTGAGCCTGAGAGGGTTAAGGAGGAGGGTGGTGCTGCTAACAAAGTACACATTTTTACATTAAAGACTGCATGTTTGGCCTAACCTTTTCATGACTTTTCGGCATGAGGATGTTTGTGTTTTGTGACATGCACGTGAAGATGTCCTAATTTCCAGTAAATAAAGGTTTAAAAGGTGATTATTTAAAAGTGGTGCTAAAAGAAGTTGCTCTTTTTGCAGAATGAGTTGCGGATAGCAGAGATCCATCTCGATTAAGAATTAGAAACTTCCACATTGTGTGGGTGGACAGACGTTTGTGGAAGCATGGACCTAAGAGTGTGCACGGCCACCCAGTAGGAGAAACTCTACACATCTGCATCGGTAGACATTAGTTCAGCATTAATTCATTAGCCTAAACACACACGCTAACCCAGAATCCGCAGAATGAAGTGGCTTTGATCACCCAATCATCACCAGGAACAACAAAAACTATTCAGTGATTTTATTTTTAATTCATTGGTGCAAATATAAAACTTAAAATGCTGTTTTCTTCAGCACCGACCCGTTTCAAACACACAAACTGCTCTTTGAGTTCTTTCTATATTTAGAATGCATCCATCAAAACAACAAAACAAACAAAGGGAGATGCATCATCAAGAAACTGGCATTTTTTACTCAAATATATTGCGTTCATCAAGCCAAAAGGTAAGAAACTAAAGATGCAAATCATCAGTTTGCAAAGATTCTGCTTCATTGTCTGTGATGCTGAATGTCTCTGATCTTTCTGGCGTCTTCCTCTGGCAGCATCACTAACAGGCCTTGTTGTATTTTCATTGTGGATTGTTATTTTCTAGCTTATATCTGTGCCTCTGTTTCCTCAAAACACCTACTCATTTGAGGACTGATTCATTCGAGACTAATTCTTATTCCCAAGGGATTAGAGACATCTAATTTGGTGATATTTCTGCCGTGCACACTCTGGATTTAAACAGCCATCCTTTCTCTTTCTCTCTTTGCCACTAACACACACACACACACACACACACACACACACACACACACACACACACACACACACACACACACACACACACACACACACACACACACACACACACGCACACACACATTCAAAGATACAAAACAGGTGTTCACGTTGTGTCATTATCTCTGAGCGTAAGGAATTCTTCATGAATGTCCCTTTTGGACGTTTTGCTGAATTGTGACAAGTTCAAAGCAGGGACACAAGGAAAGAAAACAGAAAAATCTGCAGCTAAACTTGTATGGAAGTAAACTGGAAAAAAGACAAAAATACAAAACCTTATGAGGGTCAGAGGTAATATGATCAAAGGATAAATGTATTCAGGTCACAGAATAATTAATTTGCAAAGCCATAAGAACTCAACACCTACACAATGTTTGAATTTCAAACAACCAGAGATATGCAAAGACCTCGTGCTGTAGCCGTCTAGTGTGAGATGTGTTTTTTTAGTTTATACGAACACAAATGATAACACCTTCCTCAAATAATGTTTCCATCACAAGCAGCTTTTGGATGTCAGGTGAGACAGGTGCTTACTTGGAACTGTTGTACTCTTCAGATCCACAGAAAGAAAAGAGTCCTCACAACGAGACTTGATTTGTTGTGTGCAGAAAATTTGAAACATCATCATCCAGCAGCTACAGGTCCATGCTGCTGCTAGTTGACCTCTCTTTAAGGTTGAGAGGTCCCCCTTTTTAAACAGGGTGACCACCACCTCGATCTGCTGATCCAGTGAAATTGCCCCCGATGTCCATGCGATGCTGCAGAGCCGCATCAGCCAACACAGCGCCACAACATTCAGAGCCTTAAAAGGAACCCGAATATAAAGACACGTTGCTCTAAAGATGTTAACAAAGTTATAAACTCAAAAAATGCTTCATTATTCACACAATCTTAGCTGTTTTGAAACTTTTTTTGAGGTACAAGGGCAGCCATGTTTTCAAGCATGCAAGGCATTATGGGATGATGATGCAAATTAGTGACGCACCGATATGAAATTTTTGGGCCGATACCGATATCTGATATTAATGCTTCTAAAATAAGCAGATTTTGTATAGAATGAAAATTGTTAAAGCTGAATTGACGTTATTGTGTACACACACGTCACACACATTTACGCTTCTGAGATGATTACGATCACTGTGACATGACTAAACAAATACACATCACCCCCTCACCCTCTGAAACAGGCAAACAAATGGTGACAAGATGGAAAAATAAAATCGGTTGATAATATCAGCTCGTTTATTTTATTTTTTTTTTATCCGACCGATACCTCTATACATGTTTGAATTTGGCCCTCTTTTGTGTTGATTTTATCTCACAGTTTTCATTGGTTCACTCTATCCCTTGTTTTACACATTTGTCTTCTACTAGAATGTTTCACCTTTTTTGTAATTTGAATTGCTTTTATTTTCTTATTTATTCACTATATTTAACTTTGTGCTGTACCATGTTCAGCGCCTTGGGCTTCCTGACAGGGTTGCGGAGGGCGCTTTATAAATAAAGCTTTGATTTGATTGATTTGATTTGATATGTTAAAAAATGACTAACATCGGCCAACACCGACATTGATGCCGATATATTGTCCATCCCTAACGCAAATTGGTTTTTGATATTAGCTTTGGCGTTTGCATTTAGCTTGGCTGTTGCTGCAGGGAAGGGCTACAATGACACGTTGTGCCGCTTTTGGTTGTGATTTCCAGTCGAAAGACAACAAAGGAACCGCTATGTGTCCACAGCTTTCCTCACGAGAAGATCGTTATGCAAAACATTTAAAAGAAACCAACAAGCGGAAGGTCAATAGGGCTGAGAGAGAGGAAATATGAGATCTGGGAAGCATGTTAAATGATGATGCCATATTAATTTCTGCTTTGCTCTTCGCTTTATTATCGTTACAGTGCTAGTGTTCACATTCATTTAAAAGAGGAATATCATTAAGTATTATTATGAACATTAGATTGGATGTATGAATTACTACTTCAAACATGTTTTAAGGACACATGTTTGTAGTTTTATGTGAAAAAGAAACAAATCTTGGCTAAAAACTGATGTTTTGCTGTATTCCCCAGTTCTAATATAGTGTTTAGTCAGAAGTTCTGACTTGTCAAGCTGTTGATAATAGAACAAAAACATTAAACTGTTCGTGCCTTACTCTACCATTAAACAGAGGACGAGTCTGGCAGCCCAGGCTAAGCCAGCCATGCATCCACGAGGTAAACTGGTGATATGATGCATACCTGTAAGACCTAAAGAATTAGAAAATGTGGACTACAACAATTTATATATACTTATATTCATAAAACAGTAAGGCGAAGAGATACACCGTCCACAGAACTTGTGATTTTCACAGTGTACCTACTGTCTTTGACTTACTATCACCTGGTTTCTATTTGGAAGCGATGGCCTGAACCAACCCGGTCATGGAGGCTTGCAAGCCGCGCTGCCCAGAGAACACCAAAGTTTTGTAAAGCATGGAGTATCTGAAAATAATGGAATAATGTTAGTAATGTTATTTCACTGTTTAATAAAGAAAATTCAGATTTTTTTAATGATGTGTTCTGTGATAACACATAATAAAGGTAGTTTTATGAGTGTTTTATTATGTGTTTCAGTAATACTGAGGTGTAGCCGCTGGTATAAAATTGAGCTCTTTGCAACAAACGCTAAACGCTCTCTATCTCCGTCGGCATGGGCCTGGAGTTGGAGCGTGTGCACCAGTGACTGAGCCCCACTCTCTGCTGACTGACTATTTTCTTCCTCGCTACCCACTTAAATGATAAATGACCCGCAATTGTATAGCGCCTCTCAGAGTAAGGACTCCAAAGCGCTTTACACTGCAGTGTATCATTCATCCATTCACACACACATTCACACACTGATGGTGATGAGCTACGATGTAGCCACAGCTGCCCTGGAGTGCACTGACAGAGGCGAGGCTTGCCTCTCAGGTTCAAACTGGAAAGGCCGAAACGAAGCTGCTTTCACTGCTGCACTGTCAGACGTGTGAACCAGATAAGCGGTGCAACCATGGGACGTCACTACCCAGAATGCTTTGGGAAGTAAATAACAATGGTGGCCTCCTGCTAAATCAATTTAATTTAAATATCACAGTAAAGGAAAACATTTGGCTTGTTTTTAAGCAACATTTTTACTTTTGACAGCAAAGTTTGTGTTTTAGTGCAAACTTGACCTCCTTTTAAGGATTTTTATTATCAATGCATGAAACAAGATGCTGGTGATTTTGGGAACTGCTGCGCCCTACAGGCTTGGCATGCCTGTGCGTGAGCTTCACAAAGTACAGGATATTTTTGCTGACAAGAAGTTTAGTGTTAGTTAGACCCAAGTTGTTTTTAACAAGATAAAACGTGAAGGACACTTAATTTTAAATAAACCTACATGGCTACTTGGCCTGAGAACAGAAAATAAAAGCAGAAAGCAACTTAAAACCAGGATGCACCACTCATCAGAGTAAATTTTTATTCAAAAGAATAGAAAATCTGGCCTAATACATGATCAAACTTTAAATATAAGAGCAAATTTTCATTAAGCACCATTGTATCTGGAGCTACGTTCCACATTTCTGATACTTTTCATAGCTACAAAGTCCAGATGGTGCCTCTGGTGTGATATTTGACTGCAGCAACAGAGAATTTTATTCACATATAAGTACTTTTAACTGTTCAAACTCCTAAAATGTGTCTTTTTAGCCAGTGGATAACTGATGTAAAATGCATCCATTGTGAAGATGGTAAAATCTGGAGGCAAACGCTGAAGGTTTTGATGATGTTTCTCTGCAGCATGCTTTGGTTTCCAGAGGGTGGCGTGACAGTGATGGATAGCTTTGAGCTTTGCACCAATAAGAACCTCCAAGTGGTCGAACTCTGGACGCAGGACTCCGTGAGATGGACCCTACAGGAGACCCACTCTAAATTAAATCCTCCAGGGCTGACAGGTTACAATGATGCTTTGCTTCTATTTGAACCCCATTCTCAGCCCCCGCTCCCAGCCAGCTCTACTTTTGTTGACTGAGAACAAGTTTTTCCTCCTTAATTAATTCATCAGAAAGTAATTAAACCTGTGCGTTTTACCGACATGCCTCGCCCGCCCCACCCTTTCAGGACACAAAGAAAAGGTAGGAAGGAGAGAAGAGAATTTAACATGACTCGGTGCCAAATGACCGTCGGAAGCAAAACAATATTAAAGCCCCCCGAGTTAGCGGCCAGCACTCATAATGAAGGACTAACAGGAGTGGGCATAGAGCTGTGCAGGTTGTTTTGTTCAGCAGGGAGCTGGAAGCCGCTGAGATAGGCAGAGCTATGGACCTGCTCTTAATTTGCTGAGTGATGTTGGTCCTCAGGGGAGCATGTTGTTTGTCCTTGAGGGGTAATAAAGTACTTGGCAGCTTCACGTCACTTAGCACTTTATGTGGAAATTTAGAAAAAATAAAGTCAATTGTTCAGGATCAGCATCAGTGGGTTGTTCTAAGTCTTCTGCAGGTCAAACATAATTTATCCAACTGTTTCCTCTTTAATATTTGTTTTTTTTTATCGTTTTAGTTTTAATCTACCGCTGAGCAACAATTAGCAAAACTGCACTAAGTTTTCAAAATGGAAGAAAAATCCAGTTTTTCAGCTTTTTTGCTTCAATTTAGGCAGAAGTGGAATAAAATTAATCCCCCAAATCACTGCTAATCTCATCAGTGTGTTTTGATTTTAAAACGAGGGTACGCACATTTAGTTTTAAATATTGGTTGTGATTTATCACTTATTTTTTTAAATAATTCAGGAGATTTTCTGCAGCACTTGTGGAAAAAAATGAGTAATTCGTGAGAAAAAGTCACATTTAAACTTGCATTATTTCAAAACCTACTTTTGGCTGCTTTTATTAGGCTGCTTTGGTTACTCTTCACTTGAATTTGCATCAAATGAATGTTTCTGCCTTAAATGACAAGGTTATTACCTAATTTATTTAAAATGTATAGCTTCTATTCCAGGAGTATGCGTGGCATTTCACTTAAAATGTTCAGTTATTAGTAACAAAAATCAAACAAATCAGACGTTTATTTTTTTGCTAGTTAGGAGATTTAATTGAAGCCTCAGAGTCAGGATCAGGTGACCATTACAAACGACACCCGAAGAAGAGTTAAAACGCTGACCGCAGTGAAAATCAGTCGGGTCTTAGTGATAAATACCAAACACGATTGGGTTAGTTGGGGTGTGAAGTCTGGACAGTATAGAAAAGTTGACAGAGATTCAAAGATGTTTCAAAATAAAACAGGAAGTGACAAATCACACTTTTTTTCACTTGTGCAAAATGCACAAAAGCTAATTTGGACTTTAACCCAAACTCTAACCCTCACCTAAAATAATGTCCTCAGTGCAGAACATCATCCATCAACATCTCACTGGTGTCTACATTTGTCGAGACACTCATTCAAATAAAACACAGAATTACAATCTTTTTCTCTCATGAGGTCATGAATGATTCATAGCCTGTTTTCTGGCTCAGGATTGAAAATAACTTGTTAGACAAGTGAAAGAACATTTGAAAAAGAGAAATTAGAACAAATGTTTGGGGAAATTTTCCCATCAGATGTGTGAATCCACAGAGGATGACATGGTTGGACCGAAGGGATGGAGCCTTTGTGTGTGAGTCCATTTGCTGACCAGGGGCGTGTCCAGGGAGTAGCCTGGGGTAGCACATGCTACCCTTAAAATCTGATTGGCCACCCCAGGTGCCACCTCACCGAGTTCCATGTAAGTTGACTTTACATTCTCCTCAAAAGTGTTGGGGGCACGAAATGTGTGTTTCCACTGTCGGAACTTCAGGATGAGTTTACAGGAACTCTCCGGTGTGTCCGTTTCTCCGGCCAAATGGCTGTTTTCAGGAACTTTCTGAGTACCGGATCAGGATTAGGTAGTCGGAATGTTCCGGTGGAGCTGCTGAGTGGAACTTTTGATTACCTCGCACTGATTGGTTGTAACTTAGTAGGAAATGACATCAGCAGTCGTTGTCCAAAACAACCTGCAGTAGTAAAAGTAGAAGAGTTGCTTGTGAAGCAGAACGGAAGCAAAAGAAAATAAGCACCGATCGATCTGCCAGCACTGGAAAACACTGCAAAATTCCCGAAATTACTTAATTCTCTGGGTCTTGCTGTCTTACAGAGCGCTGTATAAAACAGAACTTCTTCTGGTCACTGAACGCCACATTTTACATCACGCAGCTGCTCTCGTCCTCCAAATGGGATAAATTATGATGTACTTCAACAGAATAAATGCTTTTAGTTATTTATGTTACTGTGAATGCTTTCTGGCGCTGATCAATGACATCACTCATACGCTGACGTCTGCGACAAGTCCAGAAAAAGGCTGAAGTTAAATGGAGACACAACAGCTGAGAGGACCAAGACATCCTATCTCCCACTCAACTTCCTGCTCCCAGAATTTACCCTGAAGTTTCGACAATGGAAACAAGCCTTAGATTTTTGCCCCCCACCCAAAAACATAACCACAGGTGCCACACATGCATAAACAAGTGCCCCTCCTGGGCCACCCTATTTTTAAAGGCCTGGCTGCAGGAGTCAAATCAAATAAGAATACTCAACCGGGTAGAAGTCATTGAGCCAGGTGCTGCAGAAGGGCCACGTGATCATTTATAAACCCCACTCAGTTAATATGAGTTATATCTGAAGTATAAATGATGATTCTGAGAGTCTTTTATGTGTGACGGCCCTCAGGAAGCCTCCCGTTTCCTGCATTTTGGATTACATTTCCTCTGAGTGGAGCTGCTGTGCATGCACCACTTGCTTTAACCGTTTGTTTTTTCCCCCCACTGATGCAGAGGAACACACTCTCTCACACTCCAGATTTCTCAGCCTTTCTGTGACTCTTTGGCATTTTGCTTATTATTGGAATACTCTTAATCATAGCGGAGACAGCGCCAGTGAAGAGAGCGAGCCGAGAGAGACACGTCAAAACATCTTCAACCGTAAAGGACCAGACAGCAAGCGTGATGGGCAAATTAGTCAGAGGCGCTGCCTGAATGGATGGTGAGGGCACATGGGGGGGGGGGGGGGGGGGGGGGAAATCGGAGAAGGAGCAGAAAACAGAGAGAGAAAAAGAGAGGAACCTTCTCCGTTTCACATTTCAGAGGTGCCTCCTATTCCCGAAGCACTTCGCCAGATCACAACCCACTAACTGATGGAGAAATAAATTAAGGAAAGTCTGCTCAAATAGATATGATTCTGAGGAAGATTTAAGGAGTGGAACTGATTGTGCATGTCTGATTCCTGCGCTCCTCACCCGGGGGGCTTGGCTTTCAAAGCTGAGTGACTTGCACAGAGAAACACTCCATTAACAAAGTTCAGCTCTCCTCTGAGCCTCCCCCCCGTCTCCCCCAACACAGAAGACCTCTCACTGGCAGCAAAGGTTTTTATTATTATTATGATGATGATGATGATGATTATTATTATTATTATTATTATTATTTCTAAAAATGTTTCAGGGTGCAAACTGGAAGAAAGAGAGCAAACAGGATATCTTATTAAACTCTAATATTACAGTATTTAGACGTACTCAAGGCTGAAAAAGAAAATTGTAATGAAACCAGCCTTCATGAGAGATTTAGTGCATCCCCACAAACACAACTTAAGACAAAATGCTGTAATTTACAAAAACAAAACAAAAATACATTTTAATCTACAGTTAAACACCCAAAGACTGGAGATGCTTCCCTTCAGATAAGTTTAACCATATTGGAAAGGAATATTTAACCCTCCCACTGTCCTAATGGGTGTGACATCACGAGGAAAGTTGACCACTGAGCAGGATTGATGGTTTATCCCTTGAGGTCCACGTGGCAGGGGTGAGGAGTGAGCACCACCTCACCCCTGCCACGTGGACCTCAAGGGATAAACCATCAATCCTGCTCAGTGGTCAATTTTCCTAGCGGGGTCACCCATAAAGACAGCGGGAGGGTTATAGATGTGGAACATTGAAAAACCATTTAATGATTATTTCTGATTTTAATCAACCGCTCTGAGATTTTCATGCAGGCTGAACATGAAAATAGTCTCCTACACCTAACTCATGCGTTAGCTTCTGATAGAAAATAGACGGTGAAACTCTAGGATTTGAAAATCCTCACAGATCTACATCACACTGTCACTTAACATTCATGGACTCACCCATCTTGACTCATAACAGGGAAGGCTGTTGTTGGTTCAGAGTCCAGGAACCAAAGTCAAAGTCAGTTTTATTGTCAATTCTACCACACGTACAAGACATACAGAGAAATGAAATTACGTTACTCTCAAACTCTCGCTAAAGAACGGGAGAGAGAGAGAAGCTGCTGCGTGTGCACGCGCCGCCAGCATTTCATTAGATGAAAAGGGGATTACATGAGGATAAATTGGGGGAGGGAAAAAAAGGCATTCCAGAGTTACTCCCGGCAGGGCGTAGCTTTGCAATACAAAAAAACACCTGAAACATGTAAGCACAAACATCAACAGTTCACGAGAGCCCAAGAGGAAGTGATGGTGGTGGTGATGGTGGTGGTGGTGGTGGTGGGGGTGGGGGGGGTGGGGGGGTGGGGGGGGGGCTGGGATCCTGTTTCTCCAGTGAGAGCAGCCCTGTATGGCGTTCAACCACTGTAGCCACAGGTGGGAGGGAGATCTTGGGAAGAGCGCAGAGCACATTGACCCTACAGGTTGATGACCTCTCTGAAGTCCACCAATCCAAAGGCGGCGGCGGAAGGGGGTTGGGGGGGGGGGGGTGGGGGGGGGGGTAGGTCGGGTTTCACAGCATCTGTCTGCATTTCTTCCGTGGGGGGTTGTCGTTGGCAACTTGAAGGCCGCCATGGCGTCAGATTCGGATAACAAGACTTTGTTTGGGTCAGGCAGAGATACTTTTCCTCTCTGCCTTCAAGTCTTTAAACTGATCATTCAAGTCCCCCAGTGAAGCCAATTTAGGTTTTAAACATCTCCACACTGTCCGGTGACCCTCTCCAAGATGACATCCATTTTGCGCACTAATACCGGTAACGCAGCTAGAACATTATCCAGCTTACGATTCACCTCGAGTAACATCCCAGTTTGTAAGGTCTCCACACGGACGGTGCTTTCCGTGGGTGTGGGTCACCCTCCAATCGCTCCCGTCTTCCCAAATTTCCAGAAAACCAGATATCCTCCCACTCCAAGCAGAAGAAACCCAGTGATCATCAGGCCAAACATCCACACATCTCAATGATCCTCCATTCTTTCCAGGAATCGAGCATATACCCCGCCGGGTGTGTCCATTGCGGGCAAGTGGGAGCCCCCTGCTCCGTTCTCATCATTGAAAAAATCTTATCAATCGCGTTGAATGACCAATTAATTAAATCCATTTCTAAAATATAGGGTTTTTCAGGAGAAGTGCAGAGAAGCATTCTGTGGGCAGACAGGACAAAGAGCCTTGGGAAAAAAGATAAGGGAACAAAAGCAGAAGCGTCTGCACTCTGTGAGTGCCAGAAGTGAACCAGCAGAGAACGTCTCAGCTATTAAGCTAATTATTAGCATTAGCAAGTCCACCACACAGCAAAACTCCTCCAGGCTTGTGTTATTTGTGGAGATAGAACACCTATGTTGCAAAGTAAATGAAGTCAGCGGTAGAGTCTTATTAGCCAATCAGAGGTGAGATGTCCAGGAAGTAAGACTCCAAATCCCACCATCTGAAGCTCTCTAATCTGGCAATCGTCTAGATCCTGAAACAGGAGCGCCAGGGCTTTTTTTTACCCAGAATACAACTTACAAAGCATTCATTCCTACTAGAGACACTGCAATTGTATGAATTAAACATATGCACCACCTTAAATACGTAAAGTGAGCATTTAAAATAATTATTTTTAGGATTTTAATTAATTTGCAGATGTTTAAAGTATTTGTACTAATCTAACCAGCTCGTTCTGTCACACCCTGTCCTGTCTCCCCATTCTGTTCAGTCCTGTGTCCAAGTTAATCGCTCCCACCTGCCTCTCGTTTCCCAATCACCCAAGCTCCCAGCCCTCATGTATTTAAACCCCTTCAGTTCTGTGTCTCTTGTTGGATCATTGTTTCTATGTTAGCGTGTTCTCTATTAAAACCTCTAATCGTTCCTGTGTGCCTGCTTCCCTGCTTCCCTCAACCGCACATGGATCTTTGCATCCGCTTCTTTCACCGCCACGCACTGACACGTTCCTGGTTATTAAAGCACAAATACATAATTTTTCAGGTTTGTGTGTGTGTGTGTGTGTGTGTGTGTGTGTGTGTGTGTGCATGTGCGCGTGCACATGTGTGTGTGTGTGTGCGTGCATGTGCATGTGCACATGTGTGTGTGTGTGTGCGTGTGTGCGTGCGTGTGTGTGTGTGTGTGTGTGTGTGTGTGTGTGTGTGTGTGTGTGTGTGTGTGTGTGTGTGTGTGTGTGAAGATAAATGGGTAAAATGGTCCAAATACTTCCAACTAGACAGTATTCTAAGTTTCCAAATGCAGGAGCGCTGACTTATTCATTGTTAAGCTGCACCAAAGAGTTAACAGTTCAGAGGGCCACTGAGTGGGCAGCAGAGCTAGCTCAGGTCCAAGGATTAGAGTCATGGGACCGGACAAAAGCAGGACCATTACCCCTCAGAGGAAAGCCTCAAACTCAATGACTTCTCCTCAAATCAGATGGTGGAGGAAAGATGGAGAGTTTGTGGCATCCAAGGAGAACTGCAGAGTTCAGAGTAATTAGGTGTGGTGGGATGAGGAAGCTGTGTTTTAGGGCCAGAGGAGAGACTTGTGATCACTATGAAAGCGCCTGTTACTGTCCTGAGAACAACTGCAGTCATGGCAGCTGAGACGGCCTCCGACACTTCATTGAATGGAGTTTATCCATTGATACTCTCAAATCCCTGCACATTGTCACCTGAAAGTGTTGCAGCGTTTGTCATTCCTCTGACGGAGCTCTTGACCCTTTAACTTGCCAATATCTTTGGAAGTGTTTGACTTTTTTTTGTCCTATGCAAGAAAATGATGAAGCAAGGTGAGAGTGGATAACTGTCTGCGAGCGTGGAGCTCAGAGATAAGTGAAAGAGTGAGAAATCGAGTGTGGTGCTGAGGCGAGGGCCGGGCCCCTTTATTTGATGGAGAAAAGAGGAAATGGGGAAAAAAAGAGGTGGTGGATGTCTCTGAGGAGGAGAGATAGACGGCAGCAGAGCGAGGGACTCAGAGACAGACAAGAGGAAAGATATGGATGGCAGGCAGCAATTACTGAGACTGAGTGTTAGCACAGCCAAGTGAGTGTGTGTGTGTGTGTGTGTGTGCGTGCATGTGCGCATGCACATGTGTGTGTGTGCGTGCATGTGCATGTGCGCGTGCAAGTGTGTGTGTGTGTGTGCATGTGCATGTGCGCGTGCACATGTGTGTGTGTGTGTGTGTGTGTGTGTGTGTGTGTGTGTGTGTGTGTGTGTGTGTGTGTGTGTGTGTGTGTGTGTGTGTGTGTGTGTGTGTGTGTGTGTGTGACAGTATGCAAGACAAGTGGAGGAGGTGCAGCAGAGGGAGGATTGAGATCTCTGCCTGCCTGGGACCCTGCTGACTCTCATACAGGCAGATCACAGGCTCATCATGTCAGCTCTGTTTGTGGAAATCCTCCCTCATCAAACGACAAATTTGCTACACGTTCACCTTTATCAGATCAGTGTGTGTGTGTGTGTGTGTGTGTGTCTGTGTGTGTGTGTGTGTGTAAGTGCCTCTCTCTGTCACCGCTCCACCATCGAGGGGCCAATTACTTGCTCCTTCGAGAGCAACACTGCCATCTCAGGCCTTTCATTCAGCCACCCTCCTCCTCCTCTTCCTCCTCCACAGAAACATCTGTCCCTGAATATGCAATGAGAGTGTCAAAGGAAATATCCACCAACTCAAAGCTAATATTTACCAACATCCAACCTGTCCGCTCTGCCATTAGTGCCGTGTCCGCTGCCTGAGGAGATGACTCCAGAGTTGCTGGGATCCTCTCCCCCTCCCGCTTTAAGGCCTTGTCACTGACACCATGCCTCATCACCCTCCTCCTCCTCCTCCTCCTCCTCCTCCTGCTCTTCCTCCTCTTATCACTTCACTTGTTTCTTTTTTCCTCCTCCTGCTCCATTAAGACTTAATTAACTGAACTTAGGTCTCATCCGCCCTTTAAAGCCCTCTTAAATAAATATCAATATTGACCAAAGTTTTACATGTCAGCTTAGGATATCTGGATTTCTATGGATCACAGATAATGAGCACGTTTAACCTGTCTTTGCTCGCTTTAATAAGAAGTTTTTCGTTCTCGTGCAGCAGAATCCAAAGATCAACAGAGAGATTAGAAAATCTGAGTATCTGGAGCTCAACACGCCTTTTTTTTTGTACTTTCAAAGGTTTGCAGTCAAGGAAAAAAAACACAGTTCTTGAATTTTCCACTGCAAGTTATAATAAAGGAGGATTATATTTCTAAGTTTGTGTTTTATTTCTATTCTAGTGGTGTTTATTTAAACTTTTCTATGAGTCTCAGAACCTATAGAAGCTGTTTAAACATCTGTGTTTGTAACAAAAGGTCACGTCTGCCTCAAACACACTTATGCTGCCATTTTGGGAACAGATGTACTAACAAGGGGCTGCATTCCATTTCTACAGATTTCTACAAATTTACTGCTACGAGCAGAACTTCTAACTGGAACACAGCCCACTTCAACACTGATTTTATTTGTGACAGGCGCCATATTGATGAACTTTACTAAACATTGTCCTTCTTCCGTTAACTTTATTTGAAACACTTTTGACCACTCAAGCCAAACGATGGCTTGTTCAGGCCAACCAATCAGCATCACTATCATTCTAACTACAAATGTATTTCATTCAGGCAGGAAAAGAGCATCTAAACTGGAAACAATAACAAAATATTACCTGTAATTTCTTCTTTTATTTTTTGTTTGCAATAATATTTCAAATTTCTTGAAAGATGAACATGACAGTGTTGTGTTGCATTTTGATGTTTTTTTCCAGTTTTATCAACTAAATATAGTTCCTTAATTAATTAATTAATTAATTAATTTTACTTTTTGTTCTCTAAATGTAGAAATCATTTTATTTATTATTTTATTTTTGTCAAAACATATGAATAAATAATTTCTGACTTAGAAAAGTGAGCGAATCTGACATATTTAGCTAAGAATGGATGTAGCAAAATACTTAAAACACAACTTAAATAAGTTAAAATTTCTCACATTCGATCATTCTTTCAATAGGATCCTTTCATTGTGCTTAAACGTTTCATAAACCTGCGTAAACTAAAAATGACGAATATTTCTTATGAAAATAATCCATTCCTCGTGTATTTTCAGTTCAGAATAGAGAAGAACCCATTTTTCTGCACCTTTCCGCAGAACTTATTTAAATTGGATCCATACATATTTGTTTGTTTTTTATGTGCCTCGTTTGAAATGGAATCACATGTTGATGACTGTTATTAGCTTTTAAAAGGAGGATAACTAGAAAAAGACAGGGACTGTGTTTCAGCAGTAAATGCTCTCTCTACTCTGACTGATGGAGATTAACGAGACAGAAAAGGCAAGATTATAGGGGGAGTGATCGCAAAAGAGAGGAAGAGAATGAGAGAAGGTGGAAGGAGGGAGAGAGAGTGGAAGACAGCAGGCTGCGATGGAGAGAAGAGAAGAGCATTTGCATAATGTTCTCCACCACAGTAAGTCCCTGAGGCTAGCCATGCTGGATAACAGAGGACCAATACCCTTTATTTTTCTAATACATCAGAAATTAACAATTTGTCCCCATTTCTGCCCCCCCCCCCCCCCCCCCCACACACACACACACACGCACACACACACACTCCCCACCAAAACCACCGTGAGCGTCGAGCCCGAGCCGCCCAAGTTTGTAACTTTAACCCAAGAAATTGATGTGAGCGGGCCTGGAGGCAGACCTGCTAATGAATGGATCCAGAGAGGAAGAAGAAAGTTAAGAGATGGTCTTTTATAAAGTAATTTAAGAAAATCCTGTTAGCTGGATCAAGTACAAGAGTATAATTTCTCAAAATGAGGAGAAGAGGAGCTTTTTTTTGCTCTGCTCCTGCTCACTTAAAAACAAAACTAAGAAATAGAGATAAAGAGAAACAGAATCAATTAGGCCAGTGGTGCTGATGGTTAGGAGGGTGGGACGGCTCAACGCCACACAGCCTCCCACCATCATGTCATGGATAAGAACTGGGATGTACTGGCAGGATTCAGGACAGATTTGCTGTTTTTTCATCTTAGATATTTTTAAGGAAAATTAAAGGTGACCACAGCTTCTTTATTATCGAGGCCTTCAGTTAGGATGTTAGGATGCTTCATCTTTTTTTATTTTTCCTGACTTTGATCTTTCCCAAATGGCAGGAGCATAAAGCGACAGCCATCAAACAGACACTAAACACACCAGAGATAAGAGGAGATTATCATTTGTTCTTGTTCACAGAGACCTGGTCAGGCTCAGATGGAGTCGTGTTATCTGACACTCTTCCCTTCGTTCTTTGCTTTGAAGACATAGATTCAAATTTTTATAAGTGCTTTTAGATTAAAATAAACAATAAAAAAATCATCAAAATTTTATTTAAACCTTTGTAGAATGTCTTATTTTTTCCTTTTAATGTATTTTTTAATTATTATATTTGACTCACAAAGATTGTAGTATCTTTTAATAGAAATTATGAGTATGTTTTCTTGTGTTACAAAACAAAAAGTAGATAATTTTATCTTAAAAAACAAAAAAAATATTTTTCTTACCATTGTAAACTTCAAGGGTACAACATTTAATAAAAAATGATTAATGTCACATTTTTATTTTATTATCATCATTGCTTAAATTTATAACTGTATGCTCAAATTCAAACATCCAAAACCCAGAAAAATAGTGAATTCTTTATATATATATATAATATATATATGTATATATATATATATATATATATATATATATATATATATATATATATATATATATAGAGAGAGAGAGAGAGAGAGAGAGAGAGAGGTACATATATATATAAAAAAATTATATATATATATATATATATATATATATATATATATATATATATATATATATATATATATATATATATATATATATATATACACCAGTTGGCTGATATACATATATATCTATCAGATGGCTATATATATATATATATATATATATATATATATATATATATATATATATATATATATATATATAGCCATCTGATAGATATATATGTATATCAGCCAACTGGTATATATATATATATATATATATATATATATATATATATATATATATATATATATATATATATATAATTTTTTTATATATATATGTACCTCTCTCTCTCTCTCTCTCTCTCTATATATATATATATATATATATTTTTTTTTTTTAAGGTTATACGAAGACAAAAGAAAGGAAACAATAACTATTTAGTCAAATTTGATCTGAAAATCAAACTAATTCATTTACAGATCTCTGATTTGACCTTTGACCTTGTAAAGAAACATGTTTATTTTGACCTTTTCTGCAGCTTCACTTCCTCAGCAGATAAAAGTGAAGATGAACGATCTCTGTGGACGCACCAGACACTGAGCGTTATTTGATTCACGTCCCCCTGGGTGTTATGATGGGCAAATAATTGTAAGTATTTGTTTCATTCTCTCTCTCTCCCTCTCTCGTTTTTTTGGCGTGCATGGGGAAATTCTTAATACCTTCCAGAGATTATACGGTAACTCCCAAACTCCCATGATTATAATTAAGCCTGACTTGGTTGTAAAATGAGCAAATAGCAATTTAGCCTTGCATCGTGTGAGGGGAGCATCTCTGTGTGTTCCTACATCTTCACGATACTGATGAGCGTGTGAGTTTCAGGGTTCACAAGCCCTTTTTTTGTCTGACGGTCGATCAGGAGAAAGTCAGGAAGAAAGAGCATCCATACTGGAATGTTTGCTCAAGCAGGAAGACTGGCTCTCATCTATCTTCTGGTAAGAATAGAAAACAAAAACAGAAACGTTACCCCATCCTCTCTCTCTCTCTCTCTCTCTGTATCACTTACAAAGGCAGCCGTTTCCTCCAGAATGAGGCCACGTATGGAAGGTATGCAAATGAAATCACTGCTCGTGGATTAGAACGGGACACCATATACCCTAAATCATGATTGTCAATCATGGCTGGGGATTAAGGGATATGGGCTTGCAGACCTAAAAAAGCAACCCCCCTCCCCATCAGGCAGATCCCCATTGTGAGGAGCTCTGAGGAAGCGAGGGCAACACTGGAGCACTAGTGCCCCCTTCTGTCTGACGCTCTCAGACTTGTTTCATCATCAAACGCAGTCGGGCTGAACAGAAATAGAGCCTGGCACACACACACACACACACACGCCTGTTCACTTACATTTGACGTAGCCGCAGGCCAAAGCTTGATTAGACAAATGCACACGCTTTGGTGATGCAGTGCTTCATCTTCAGTGGAGAAGAGAGAGACCTCGTTTGTTTCTCGGTCATGGTTCAGCATCAGTGGGTTAGCAGGGCCACGGGCCTCACGGATCTAACAGCTGCGAGTCAAGTCGCTTAACAACAGAATCAATTTGTTTTTTCTGCTGCGTAACCTTTCATTTTCACAGTATGTGGTGTGCAGCTCACTGTGACACATTTAGAGCATTATTTAACTCCTGCATTTTATTTACACTACTAATATTAGGTTTGACTACAAGTATAATAATGTCACATCCATACATTTCAAATATGTCTCATAAAATGTGCTTAATGTTGCTGTAGATGAGTCACACTGCAGACGTGGATGGTGGATTGTGCATGCAAGACTCTGGAGCCCTCAGCTAGAGTGCCAGTCTGTTCCTGTGGAGCAGTCAACCAGACAAACCCAGCCAAGAGAGAGCAAGGCGCAGGCACCGAGCCAGGAATTAACCCTGGAAAACACTCCTCTACCGGCACAGAAGTGTTTTTTTAATAAGATGAGAAGATTTAATTTATTAAAAAGGACAACTAGGATGCCTGGTTGCAGAAATGAAAGGAGAATACTGTTACAGACAAGATAAAGGAGCAAATAAAGTGATTTGTTTAGATTAGAAGCTCCCTGCTACTGAAGACTGAAGGTGAAGTGACACCTGTGTCTTTTTGGCCCTGGCGTTATATGGGCAGGAGGTCAAGGCCAGGGCAACATCTGCATCACATTGGAGGGCCTGGCTCTGTGCCGGCACCATGAAATCCTAAAGAATAGATTGAAATAAAAAGGACCGTTTTAATGAATCACCTTCAGTCGTTTGGTTTATTTTCACTGAGTGGTCCTTAATAAAACCCGATCCTCTTCCATTGTGCGTCAACCTGAGTCATCTCCCCGTTAGAACGTGAAACAAAACCACCAAAAACAAGACGTGAGCCACCAGCACACTGCAGAACAAATCATTATACATCATTAGGTGAAGATTTAGAATAAATGTGTTTAGCAGGAATTAAGCAAAGCTGCTGTTGACATGGATTGACTGCTGTAATGCTTTATTGTCAGTGCTCCAGGAGGCAGAGAGAGGCCCAGCCTGGTTGGGCGAGCAACAATGCGCCGAGAGCAAGGATTTATGGGATGTGAGGAGGAAGTGGCTGAATGAAGGAGTGGACAGACAGGAAATCAGCGTTGATGGTGTATTTGGTGCAGAGGTGTCAAAAGTCGAAGAAGTTTTAGAAATCAAGGTTAAAAATGACTTCTGTAGATGTTCAAGCTTTTTACTTGAGTAAAAGTAAAAAAAGTACTTCTTTTAAAATTACTTTAAATTTTAAAAGTAATGCAACATGGTAGTTAACCCAAAAAAATGTATTAAAGATCATCATGACTTTAATATTAAATTAAAAAAGTTAACCATGACAAATTTGGGAAACACTGGGCTTCCTGTTTCAGCAGCACATCAAACATGAATGCATTTTAGTGTAAGGCAGTTACATTAAATCCTTTTTTTGTAATTTGTAATTTGAATTGCTTTTATTTTTGATTTGTACTTCTACTGTACCATGTTCAGCGCCTTGGGCTTCCTGACAGGGTTGCGGAAGGCGCTTTATAAATAAAGCTTTGATTGATTAATTGATTGATTGATTGATTGATTGATTGATTGATTGATTGATTGATTGATTGATTAAAGAACCAGATGTGAAACCATCAGGGCGCCAGAAAAATATTTGTTTAAAATTATTATCCAACTGCATTCACATTCACTCAGGATGGCACAATTTATCTGGAGGAATACTTTTTTAAATTTAAGAGTAGAAAGTACAGATAACTGTGTGAAAAGGAAATTAGCAGAAGTAAAAAGTTGCTAATAGATAATTACTCCATGAAGTAAAGGTACTCAAATTTTCTACTTAAAGGTGCACAAGAATGACACCCTGTGGTCACATTTGGGTACTACAGTCCATGTATCAAACAAGCCCACTGTCACACAAATGTTGGCGCAGACTTGGCAACCCCACAGGCTATGGCTACACACACAATCATTAAAAAGCCCTTTTTATAAGACACACCATGTTGGTGAATCAGCGTAATACCGCTGCAGCTTTCTGTCTTATGAACGCATCGTGGGGGCACGGCGACGCGGAAATTCTGCATCATTCATTCCGCCAAGTTTGGTAGTAATATTATCACAACGCCTGACTCGTGAATGCATGTTCTGACTTGGCTCAACAGAGGGACGTGTCATGATCACGTGGCGAGTTACCGCCGAGCTACAATATGGAAAATGAACGTAAACACGTAAGTTTCTCTTTTGTAAACAGAACCAGCGGAGATAATAAACCGGAGCGATGCAGAGCTGCAGGAGTTTCGGTCTGTTAGAGCTGGAGCTCAGGTCACCAACAGGGACTGTAGAGGAGAGGAACCTTTAGGAGCGGCTCGTAAATAAACTATTGTGGCTTCAATTGCAATAAAAAGCAAGTTTTGTTCAAGCTAAAATAAAGTCTTTCTCAGCGCCGAGACCTCCCCCAAACCCCCGCGTTACCGCCATCACCTACTCTTTTATAAAGGTACACAATTGTGCCACATTACCGCCACGGTCTGACCACTTCTAAACAACCTAGGGCTCCCAGATGTCGGCTCGGCTTTGCGGCTGTTTGATTAAATCTGGCCTCTACCCAGCCAGAAGGAAATCTGTTTCAATCTAACCTTCCTTCCAGCTTGATTGAGACTTTTTTGTGATTATTTCACTGTAAAAGTCTTACTTATTGCACCTTTAAGTAAAGTAACCATGTATTTGTACTTCCCTACATGACTCCTTTGATTTGGTAGCTTTCTAGGAATAGCCGACCTCAGTCTGAGCCACGCTCGTCTTCCTGCTCGGTCTGTAGTTTTTATTTCCTTATGCTTCCAAACGCGCGTACAAGAGTTGTTCGGAGTGACGAGTTAAAGAGGACGGTCTTATCCAGCTCTCCAGTGTTGACAATATTACTAATCCCCTCCACCTGCTCAAACACCCCCCCACAACCCCCTCTCCCTCCCCCTCCTCCGTACGGCGGTGCTGGGAGCCCCTGAGGGCCAGGCTGCGCGGCTGCCTCCATCTCTACACCAGTTATCGTCTCTGGCCCGGCTCCGCTCCACCCCCCCTCCCAAACCCCTTTCCACATTAATCGCTGCGAAAACAAATAGCTGTCAAATGTTTGGAAAAGAGCCGCTGTTTGCATCAGGGCCTAACTCAATAATTTTTACAAGCTATCCAGTTGTGATTAGGACAGAGAGAATTGAATTTATGTGGCATTGATAATATTAATATTAGCCTAATTTACTATGTTGTTTGAACTTGAACAGCACTGTGTACCTTCTACACAACACTAACCAGCCGGCACAGGAACTGAGCTCTCAGCCGTCTCTATCTCTCTGCCCCCCCCCCCCCCCTCAGTTCATGACTACTGCACACAATTCATCAGCTGGTAGATATCTAATCCCCTCTGGCTCGGCTCACTTCCTGAAGTCGGAGAAGGAACTTTACACTGGTGGCAAGAATTCCTATGAATACTTGATGACTTCTACAGAAAGGAGGACTGTTTCATCCCACTTTGAAAGTGACATTCACAGAGAGGAACGGGCAAACTTCAGAACATAATTATCCACACAGATGAACGATGATAAAACGCGTCTTTTATTGAATCGGGGTAAACAGCAGTACAGCGGGTCATGACCTCAGGTGATATGGAGCCCAAATAAGCCCTGTGTGAAGAAGTCCCTTTTTACCTTGGAGCCTTAATCACCAAAGGTCAACATTTTAGTGTCCTCTGACCCAGAAATGCAGCAGATCAGCCCAACAATGCTCAGTCTTGGATGAGTGAGTGCTGATCTGAGCAATTACAGTAACACACACTCAGTGACCCAAGCACCTGAGCCATGAGGGGACCACCCAAACCCTCCAGAGATTCTCAGGCCCTCTTTGGTGCTCAGATCACACTTCGCTGGGATCTCCTCCTGACTCAGCCTTTGTGGTTGGCAGTCAGAATATGAAAAGGTGGTCATGTGTCTCTTTTAGGTTATTTTTTTTACACTAAACCAACAACAAGATGTCAGAAAAATCCATTCTTTCTTACCTAATTGGCTGTTTGGATTGAACTGAGCCATTTTTAATTCATGCCCTTTGATCAAAGCTTACACGATCAAAATGTTGGTTTCTACTGAAATGTATTCTAGACACACTTGTGCTTGAGTCATGTCGGACACTAAAAACTGAATTAGTAATAACTTATGGAAGTTTTTTTTACCTTAATGAATAATGTATAAACTTCTCCCTGCACAGATGTACATTGAGTACCAGAACTGGAAGTTTCTGGTACACCGGCATCATGGCCGTTTCTACCTTTAGGGAGATGAAGCTCGGCCTTTGTGTGTTCCCATCATGCAGTGCAACTGCAGAGCTCGTGTCTGCACCCTGGTTGTTGACAGTTTCCCTTTAAAACAACACCAGAGTGGATTCTTGTGCACAAGAGCAGCTGCAGGACTTATATATTTGGCACAAGCAAAACATATTTTTAATGTTAGCAGAGATATAATTACAGTTATTTTAATTATAACATGAATTTATGAACAATTGGTGTTTAAAAACAAAGGGAATTCTAATTTGATGGACATTGAAAATAAAAATACAAAATGCACATTTCCCACATTTTTAGGAGCCTACAAGCAGTCTTCCACTGCTTGTAGTCTGTGTGATGATGCATCACCTTGAAGGTGCATCTTCTCATCAAAGCTCATTTATCCTTGGACGGAGAACAGCGAGCGTTCCGGGAGTCATTAGCTGAAATGTCGACCCAGTCTGGCTGACCGGTAGTCCGCCCTGAGCTGGACAAAGGCGTGCAGAAGGTTCCGGTCCAGGTTGGTGAGCTGCTCCCCCGAGCAGACTTGCTTCAGGTTGTCGGGAGCAACCACCAGCAGGTTACAGAGGGCGTGGAGTGTGTCGAAGAGCTGCAGCACCAGAGGGACCTGAGGACGGAGACGTTACAGCAGATGCATTAAACTACAGGTGAAGTGAGCCAAGCCGCGTTCAAAGTTCCTCTCTCACCCTGAAGTCCTTGGCGCATCGTCGGTACTCGGCCACGTCGCAGATGGCCAACATGCCCCCCATGGAGCTGTAGCTGTACTGCTGTAAATGCTCGTGGATGAGTCTGTGAAAGCGCACCCCCAGCTCCGTCAGCACCGTGTCCACGTTTTTCCCATCCATGGACTTCCGCACGTGCTCCACCTGCCGACTGACGTAGGCACACACCTTGGAGCAGGCCTGCCGAAGGAACCAGGAGAATGGTTTGTATCATCAACAAATGTTTATCTTAAAACGATTCATTTTATTTATGGGGCGAGTCTCTCACTGAAGTGCACTGGATCATGACATTGTTCTCATCCTCAGGCCTGAAGTCCGTTTTCTTCTGCTCAGTGGTCAGGACGTGCTTCATCTGCCCCACCATGCAGTTCAGTGTTCTGTGTGACAGAAACGCAGATCAGAAGGTTTCCATTTACTCATGGAAACAGATTTTACACTATAAACACATCAACCTGTCGATTCCCGTGTCCAGTTTCACCTCCATCTGCTCGATCACTTCTTTCTTCTTGTGCAAACACTCCGCCAGCTTTGGGGAAGAGCTGTAGACGAGAGTGAATTCAAAGGCTAACCCCCTAATGAAAGCACTGCTCAAAAGTTAAGCATCACTTAGAAACTTCACTGTTTTTCATGGAAACACATAAAAGGGTCCTATAGTCGTGTTTATGTGCGTTTCCATGGAAAACAAAAACATTTCTTGGGTATTTGCTAAAGAATAAAGTACACAAAAACTAGAATGCTGGCTTGTATCCGACCTTATTAAAGGCATCAGCTGGTCATTAAACTGCTTGTCAAACAAATGGAAGATGGAGTTCGCCTGCTGAACCACGTCCAGGAAGTACAGGTTGGCATTCTTGGCATCAGATGAAGGAATCGCTGCAGATCAAACAGACGTGAGACCAGTCAGATCAAAATGTAGATGAAAGCATCATTTTTATCATTTACAGTAGGTGGACTCTTAAAAAAAATGTTCATTTTGAGAAATGATCTGGAAAGACCAGACGGACACATTCTGTTGTCACTTAGACGTTCGTACCTGCGAGGCCGATCTCCAGGGCGTAGTCGATGTGCTCCACACACAGATGTTCCACCAGCAGGAGGAAAATCGAGAAGGCGTTTTTGGGCAAATCAGAAGGATCTGAAAGCTGTTAAATAAAAAAATAAAAAATAAACATTTTTCCTTGAGATGCTCTCCACCAACGACCAATGAATCAAATATTATCTCAAAAAATAAAGTTTTAACCGCCTCTGAAGCACACAGTCCTGAAAAGACCTTATCCCCCTTCTAAATGATTGGATCATAACCCATCCATCATTGATCTGCACAGAACACTGTGTGTGCAGGACATGCTCGCACTCGGTGGAGCAGCCGAACAGGAAGAGAAGCTAGCTGAGCTGCTTTGGTGTCATGGACGAAATGTCCTGTTCCGTTTGCAAGTCTCATTTGTTTTACACATCCTGTTCAGAGTCTGGTTCTGTTCCTGTTGGGAAACGTTTAGGTGATGGAGGTTTTGTTTTGGGAATGAAGAGAAAAGTCTCAACTCTGCGTGGGAACGAGTGAGTGTGTGAGTTTATGTGTGCTAGGGCTGGGCGATGTGGCCTAAAATCAATGTCACGATATCCCGAGGATTTCACCTCGATAACGATAAATGTTCGATTTATTGCCTAGCCCTAATGTGTGCACTTCACCCTGAGCAGGCGGAAAGGACAGAGTTCAGTTCGTGTTCTAGAAGTTTTGTTTGTGCTGGTGGCAAAGAACCGTAGTGGTTTTGAATTTTAGAATAAACCAAGAAAGCTGAAAACTGGATTGTTTTTCACCAAAAAAAAAAACACCAAACGCCACAAAAGCTAGCATTCTAGTTTGGCAGAGGGGACACGCGGGAGGAGGTCTGCTTCGGAGTTGGATCTGAACATTTTGACCTTAGCAGCTCAGCAAACCTGCGTGTGTGTGTGTGTGTGTGTGTGTGTGTCACAAGCAGATGTTTTACCATTTTCTGACACCATCAGATTCTGTAACTCTAGGGGGGAGTTTGAAGAAAGGGATTGGTACTTAGATTTTTTGTTGTAGCTTGCTTGAATGCATTTTTCCAACAACACATAATCCATCTTTAAAGGCATACTATGCAACATTTTCCTTATTCTACATAACTCTCTCGAGCCAGTATGTGCTAAAATGACCTTTTACAGTGTTAATGAAATGCCACTAAGACCTCCACCGCCCTCTGTGGCCAGAATATCACACTTGCAACTTCAGAGTGCCGGTCCAGTCTCTGCTGAACTTAGTAAAGGGGAGCTGACATGCCTGGCACTGCAGTCTGCTTCCAACACGTTTCCTGTTTGTTTAGATCGTGAACACAGCTGATTTGTTTGATTTAGTGATGAATCACTCCTGTGGAATCTAATGAAGGCTGAGGAGACATTTCAGCAGTTAGATTATGGGGTTCAAAAGTCGACCGCAGAGCGACAGCGGCGCCCACAAGGGGTAGAAAATGCTGGCCACGCCAGAGAAGACCAATGTTCTTTGATGAATCATATCAATGTTCACAGAATATTATTTAATTATTATTTAAACCCAATAACATATACAATTAAAGAATAAATAAATAATCAGATTTTTAAAAAGTATACACGTTTCTCCTGCTCAACACGTTTAAATCTCTAAAGTTTTTATAGATGTTTTTGTGAAAAGTTCTTCAAATCTGAGGTAAGTGTGTTGGATGCATTTTGTGTTTTTAATTAAAAAGAATAAAGGAGCATGCAATGCATCAACACAGGCTTGCAGAGCTACCATACGGACCAACCTGGTGTGCCACCCCCAAAATTTTCTCTAGCCCCACCTGGCCACCCTATGAATTTTTTCTGGGGGCGCTACTGCACAGCGAGGAGGTAGTGGGAAAAAAAGGGAAACCTTAGGGAACACTAGGATGTGCTAAAAGCAAGCCAATCAGCTGTTCGGTCTGCAGAAAGCAGAGACGGCTCACCCTGTGGCATCTCTCAAAGGCATGACGTGTCTCCTGCAGCAAGTTAACAACCAGTTCTGGGGACAAGAAGGTCTCCCCGTGGGTGTCGATGCTGGGGCCCAGTGGAAGATTGGTGCGCTGTCTGATCCGCTCTTTCAGGTCTTGAATGCTTTAAGAAGACAATTAACATTTCCAGAATTTATTATAACAGGTGACAAAGCTGAAGTTGAAAACAGACCCGCTGATGCCGATGGGGCGTTTCTGGTGGTTCTTGGAGTCGTAGTATCGTTGCAGAATCTGGCCGCCTCGAGTGCGAAGGTATTCCCTTTCCATGTTGATGTAAGTCTCCAGGTAGGAGGAGAAGATGCTCTTTATCAGCTTGGACAGGAACGTATGCTTGTCTGAGCCCAGGTTGAACTCTGTCAGCTTTGTAGCTAAAGCTGTGGTCCTGAAAGAAAATCACGACAAAAAATTAATCACAATGATATCTGCAAGAAACCAACAAATCACAAGTGAAGAAGTGGCTTACTTGGTGTAAAGGTCATAAAGGTTTTTGAGGTACTGCTCCACATCAGAATGTCGAGTCTCGTCCAGCTTCTCTCTAACGTGAGCCTGCAGACACAAAGTCAGATGTAAACCACTACGTACAAGAGCAGCGCACATAAAAGGCGGTAAAACATACCTGCAGCTTGTTTTCAAAGATGTTTTGGATGAGTTTGGCCATGACGGTCTCTGGACTACTGAAGACCTCGCCCACCTGCTTGTTCACCTTCTGGCAGAGAGCCGCAGTGTCCTCAAACACATCGTTCCGCAAGTAGGCGCCCTTAGAAGAACGATTACAAAAAAACCAGAAAATAAACATGTAAATGCTTGATCTTTTAATACATTAGAGGATTTCATTAATAACTTTTAAACTCACTTCCTGACACTGCTTGATGTACACATCCACACAGTGAGCATAGCCCTTTAACGGAAAGCCACAGGTGTTACCTTTATGGACCGTCGTGTAACATTACACACTTCACATGTCAGTAATATCACGAGCTGCAGAAGATTGAACGCGTCTCTTCTGGGTCACCTTGAAATGTAGGAGAACCGCTGCAACCTCCCGCATTCGGCCAATTTCACCCCTACGCTGGGCTGCGGTGAACTCCTGGATTAGCTGCCGCTCCAGGTCGTGGTATTTACCTGAGCAGAAGAAAAAAACAAAACAAACAAAAAAAGTGTTTTAAAAAGAAGCTTCTATTATGCTGAAAAATAACCAGGCTAATGAGGATTTTCATAAACGTACTTGCGATTTTTGCCTTGACACCTGAAAATCTGTCACAGATAAATCAGAAAGAGTAAATAATACAGAATTTAAGATGTATAAAGGTTTTAGGGGTTGTTTTGTGAGGACAAGACAACATAACTAATGTTTGTTGTTTGACAGCGTTTAAAGCTGCCTCCAGGAGGCCTGACTCACCTGTCGAACGGCAGCTCCTGGGCAATGAGATGCAGCTTCTGAATGATATCAGCAGCCTCCTTAATCTGAAGGAAACAGAGAGAGAGAGAGAGAGAGAGAGAGAGAGAGAGAGAGAGATAGAGAGAGAGAGAGAGTGTGTGTGTCAGAAAGAGAAAAATTGTCAGGTGAGCGGGGGGGGGGGGGGGGGGGGGGGGGGGGGTTGCACGAGGTGGACGTCCATACAGAAGGTGGGCCGGCCGCCGGCAGTGTCTCCACTTGAGGGATCATCATCTTAGCGCAGCCTTCCTCCACCTCTCTGTGTTAAACAGGAAGCTGATAACAGACAGGCCGCGCTCACCTGGGCCCTGGCAGCAGCAGTCCTGACTTAGCAGCACACCCAACTCTTTATTGGCATCCCTGTTCTGAATGGGCTGTAATCCCACAGGAGCCTAAATCGCTTTCAATAATCTGTCCGGCCAGGGATATCTGTTTGAAGAAAAAAAAAAAAAAGGAGGCTCTACCGAGACACCCCCTCCTCACCCCACCCCTCCATACACGCTGGTTGAAAAAGCCTCAGACCTACGAAAAGGCCCACCGTCCGCAACTCCTGTGTTCCTGCAGATGCCTGCCTCAGCTAACATCATTACTCTGCTCCCGTGAGGAGGATCCAGCCTTTCTGCTCGGCAAAGGTTTTCTAAGTATCTGTCCCCCAGCTAAGATTAGCTAAATCCCATGTAAGTAATGTAGCCGTCTCCCTGCAGTCAGGGTTTAGCAGCACTTGTCTCCACGCTGGCGGCCCAGCCCTCCCTTTCAGAAGGATTAGCAAAGCCATCCCCCTTCAGCTATTCACTTGCAGCTTTTCTACTTCCCCTCTCGGATGGAGGTGCGCTCAGGAAAAGGAATCCGGCCAAATATTTCTGCATGCCTCTCCGGAAAACCAGCTCCATCTCTGGGATTGACCACACACTCACTTCTCCACATCCAGTCATGAAGTACCAGCTAACGACTAGTAATCTAAGGAACGCAAATCTCTCTGTTATCATGACACAACTGCAGAATCAAACTTTTACGAGTCACTTGTGTGACAAAAAAAGTGGGAAAAGGTGTGCGTCTCATTTCCCAGCTTAGGCCAGAGTTGGTTTCTCTGCCCCGGTAGCATCCTGCTGCAAAAATCCAGTTCTAAAAAAAAATAATGAATCGGAGGCCATTGCTCCCGCCTACTGTAAATACAATTAGTTTTGACATGAGCATGTTGACACCCATGCTAGCCAATCAACAAGCTATTGTCAAACAGCAAAGACACTTCATTAATCCAAATTGGCTGAGGGATTCGACTAAACGGATAAACTTGACAAATTAACATGGATGGTTTGCCTCGTAATCCTGTTCATACTCACCTCCAGCAGTATCACAGCAGGGGCTCTCATCAGTGGCCTCACACACGCACATACACACACACACACCTCTCCCAATTTAAGACAGAAAGTAACATGCTGCCTACTCACCTTGTCGGGGTTGTTGAAGACATCGCTGCGTAGGTCTCCATCCAGGAACTCGTTGAAGTAGGTCATCAGACGCTGAGCCTCTACAGCTCTTTGGCGAGGCGTGTTCACCCCCTCCAACTGGTCCCCTAAGTGACAAACCTTAGTAGCCACATAGCTGATGTGCTCATCGAGCTCTTGGAAATGCTGAAAGGCCACCTGGATTGATACAATGTGAACATACTTGTAATAAAATTAGTGAAATTGTAATGTTTTGAAAATGTTTTCTTTAGTCAACAACACACCTGGTTGCTTCTCTGCAAATCTTGCACTTTGTGGGCAAACTCCTTGGCCTCGCGATGGCACTGATTCTCAAGCTTCTCCACCTTCCGCTGAATCTTCTCATCCAGCTGCTTCAGCTCCTCGATGTGGTTTGTAAATTCATCCAGAAGCCTGTCGCAAAGGAGAAGAGATATGTGCATGTCCAAACAATGTCACAATTAATATAAAACTTGAGGAATTAGAGGAAGACTTGGGTATCAGAAGGTTACGTCTGTCCTACTGACCTCACAGTTACTGATAACAGTTACAAAATAGCGCTGGATGCTTAATTCTTGGGTCCCCAGACTTAAGAAGCTGTGAAAACTAGCAGCTTCGTCAGCGGCATTTAGAGTGCCATTAGGACTGCAGAGCAAATGTTCTAAGTCAGCAGCACATTTCACAGAGTAGGAAACATCCCCAAATGATGAGTGTATAATCTTCTGACTAATTCCTTCAGCACTGGCTACAGCTTAAAGTCATCTTCTCTCAGCAGACACTCATTCCCGGGATGGTGACTCACAGTATGGTGGCCTCCTCAGATATGTTGTCTCCGACTCTTCACTAAGAGCTTCCGAGGAAGTGGTGGCAACAGTTTGTGGTTGAAGAAGATAAAACAGGGAATGGATCTACAGCAAAGTTTAACTGGTGTGGCATTTTTGCTTACAAGGTTCAACTCAGTCCCCCGTGTAAACATCGTAAAAAAAATAGAGGGGAAAGCGTGCAAAGGATTTGTAAACATATTTATTTCTCAATTTCTACAACCTGTCAAAAACTATAAGTCAGTGCAAACAAGGCGGAGACGTGCTTCTGCAGGCACAGCAGGACTGAACACTCTTAGAAAACTGCTAATTTTCAACTGGCTTTGACAAAACAAAAGTTAAGTCATTTTAAAATGATTTCAGTTATACTCTCTAAATGTTTTATTCCAAAATTTAAGGAGAAGCTGAAAAAAACAATTAAAGAGTTAGGAATTATTACAATGGGGTTAGAAATAATAAAAGAAAATAGGTGTTTTATGACAAAAAAAAGTTAAATTAATGATTTTCCCTTAGTGATACAGACATAAATGTGTAAAAAAGCCTCTACAACATGATCAGTTTTGTCTCTTTTTTTAAAACAGAGATGACAATGCAAAAATGTAAATGTAAAACCAAATTAAAAACAACAATAATCAAGTTGCATCCCATCTACAGCTGCAATACAAACTTCCACAGAGAACATCAGTATATCAAAGAGGAGCACAAAATGCATAACATTTAGGAAAGTAACTTAGAAAAATTTATGAAATCAAATTGCTAAACACCAAGAAACAAGTGTGTGTACACACAAACTGACAATTGTTCTTATTTCTCTTGAACAATAATGATTTTTTATTTTTATTTTGTGTCCTCTGCACAGAGGAGACACTGGGCTGCAGATGCAGAATAACTTTTTGAGACATTTGTCATAAAGCATTTAGCTAATTTTTACGTAAAAACACAATGCTGATGTAATGTAACGATTGTGTTGTATTTTTATAAACATTTGATGTACAACACTTGTGTAGTTTTTAAATTAAATCTGCAAAAAATGGCTTCGTATGACCAAACAGTCTAAGACAGTCAGTGAAATGAAGAGTAGCTTCTGGGACAAGCTGATGCCCCTCAGCCTCATAGAAAAGGGCAAAAGTAACGTCCATACCTTTTGGGGTCAAATGCCTCAGCTCCTCCTTTTGAGCCTCCACCGGGTGTCCTCCATGCCAACCTTTCTATGTACTCATCTGCATCAAAAGGCTCCTGGGGAACCGGCAGACAGAAAAAAGACAAAACACGATTTTACAAAGCGATTCTAAAACTGCACAATCTATGCTATTTGATTAAAACAGAAATCAAAGGTGCGCAGTTTGTTGTTTTGCACGCAAATAAAAATGCTGACATTTCCGCAAAGTCACACAAATGAAGAACGATTGTCTTCATTGTCTAGTAACTTACGAGATGACACAATCACATTGAACAATCCGAGTCGTTACTAACGATAAATTACACAATGAGAAGATAAACAAAGTCAGAACCGTTAAGTTGCCGTAATAATAGTTAGCCACTTGTTAGCCGAGACAAATTTATATTACCTCGAACAGCTGAGCGGTTGTGGCCATGTTCAGGATTCAGTCGGCAATATTTATTAGGCAGAACAACCAGAAGGCGGCTCGATAGCCGACCACAACATTTATTTGGAGATTCCGCACAATGTTGCTTTTTGTTGACAGCTAGCTTGTTCCAGTTTCCTGTAATGGGTAGAGAAGGGTGGGAGGGGGGGGGGGGGGAACAGATGCTTGAACAAGCGCATGCGTATGTGTCAGCTGACTAGAAGTAGCCGTCACGTGGCACAACAACAGGAAGTGGCTTATGTGGAAACTGAACGGCTCAAACTTGGCCAAATATGTAAATAATAACGTACTAGAGCGTAAATTTTGCATGGTTTTATGATTTTATTTCAACAGGACAAATGGGTTTACGTGTTTTGTGGATAATTTCTCACGAAGGGGGAGAAAATGCATCCATTCGCTTCTCAAGGTTTGTTACTTCCTTTCATACACATCAACTTCGTGTCTTTTGGTAATGAAAACGGAATGATTTATTTACTCATATAGAGTTTTCATTAAACATATTGCTGTGTGTGTGTTTGTGTGTGTTTGTGTGTGTGTGTGTGTGTGTGCGCGCGCGCGCGCGTGTGCGTGTGCGTTATAAACATTTTCACAGTCCCATTACTTGTGTCTAGATGGGCTTTGTGATGCTCTGTCTCTTACAGGAGGTTTCCTACAGTGGAGCACCGTGCTAGAAGCTTGTCTGGCTCTTCCTATGTAGCAGTCCCAGAGGACAGTCTGATCCTCCAGCCTCTGCTCACAGAGTTGGGAATTTCCAGCTCTAACAAGTCATATGTGGCTCAAAGAGATGATTGCATTTACCGTCCCCGATCACCAGCTCTGGAGCTGCGTCTGGATGGAGAGAAAACTCTTTGGCCTGTACTGAACATCTCTCAGGGGTCCCTCATTCTGGCTTGCTTGCCCTTAGTGGATGTCCCCTCTGAAACTCGGCCACCTCTGTCCAGTTTGTTGTCAGTGTCCCAGGGTCTCACACTCCTGGCAGGGCTGCAAACATTTCTTCTTGGCTCAGGAGGTAAACCTTATGGCGATGGGCTCATCTCTCGTCTGGAAATGTTGCCCTCTGCCCTCCTGCAGGTTTGTCCACTTGGCACGCCCCTTGATGTACCACTTGTGGGAGTACCCACTACACCAGCAGTGCCCATCCCCGCTGGCACCCAGAAGCAGCCAGCCTGGAAGACGGGCCTACACCGCGGCCGAGCCATGGTGAATGTAGCGGTGACTGAAACGGTGCGCTCTATGCAGTACGGTAACCAGAGCAGGCAGGACTTGTGGGATGTTTATGGCACTGTCACATGCAAAGTAAGTGTGCAGTGTAAAAATAAAACTGGTAATGTTACAACATTTTGCAAGTTTCTTTCTATCATTCTCTACTTCTGTTAACAGTGTGAAGTTGAAGGCGTGCTCCCAAATGTGACAGTGACCCTGTCCCTGCCTCCCAATGGCTCTCCACTGCAGGACATCCTGGTTCATCCCTGTGTGACCTCACTGGACTCTAGTATCTTGACTTCCAGCAGTGTTGATAATCTGGACGGCTCCGCTTTCTCTGGTCCTTATAAGTTCCCCTTCTCTCCTCCTCTGGAGCCCTTCCGACTCTGCAGCTACACTTCTCAGGTATGTCTTTGAACACAAGACGTAGCGCTGTGACATGTGCATCGATTAGCATAATCATATTAAAAATGTCCTCTCAGGTCCCTGTTCCCCCCATCCTAGGTTTGTATCAGCTGAAGGAAGAAGACAACCAGCTGCGTCTCACAGCATCTCTCAAACTCCATGAAACTGTGAAGAACAACTTTGAATACTGTGAGGCTCACCTGCCTTTGTTCAACAGGTAAACAGCAAAATGTGTTTTTTTATGATTACTGATAATTAAAGTGACCAGAAACTGACATGTAGACATGAGGATGAATTAGAAGCATTTAGGAAAATGTTAAATTCAAAACTTGAAGTCACAAAGTATTAAAACTTCTTTATAGATATATTTTAAATCAAAAGAAAACATTAAAATCTAGGAATTACTAAGCTTGTTGAGAATTGTGAACATTTCCTGTGTGATCATTAAAACTGCTACCATGCGTGTTTTATTCAGGAATCAAATGGGGGGTGCGGATGTGAAGGTAAGCTTTGGACAAGTAGACGTGTCGAAAGAGAAGAACCTGCTGGTCTGGGCTTTGGGTATGTACCAGATTCTACAGCCTCAGGTGAAAAAAATATTCTATTAATTCAGTTTCACTGATAATAAAACAAAAACAGCATTTTTTTTCTTTCTGATATGAAGGCCAAAAGTTCCCAAAGTCTCGCGAGGTTTCGCTGGAGGCTAAGATCAATTTTTCTGGGCAGTCACCGGGACCTTGTGACCCTCTCTGCACAGGACTCACTGCCTACATTAAGGTAAGTCATTATGATGGTGGGATCTTCAGGCAGGAAAGTGACGGACACTTTATTTTTTACAGTTACATTTTAAAGTGCCTGACATGACGCTGTCTGGGTGCAGCGTGGATCAGCATTCGGTTCAAGTGTATTCCTCCTCCAAACCTCGGATTGCAACATGTAAGCCTTTTAGTTTCTGTTTGAAAACAGGCGCTGTAAGTGCTGTGTCTTACGTGAAACTGAAAATGATGTTCCTGTTTGGTTCTCAGCTCGCGAACTTCTTTGCAAAGAGTACTACATATGGAATTCAACAGGTGCTGCCCCGGTGTCCGGCGCACAGATGACCACGTAGAAGACACCGGCTCAGTGGGATTCATGAGACTGAGATCCCCGCTGAGCATTTATTATCAGGGCGGGAATTTATTAAAGTTAAAGTGAACTGAAGTCGTTTTTAAAATGGGGCAAATTAAGGATGGAAGATTGTTGAGGAGGGATCTCCATTCACGCCCTTTTAGTTCAGCTCTTTTCCTCCAACTTTCCATCAGATTTGCAGACACAAGGCCACCCTTTGCTCCAACAGTCCCACCTGAGCGACTCTCCATCAGCCGTATAATGAGCAGCTAGGACCTTGTCATCAGCTGCTGCAGGCCTGGAGGAGAGGCCGGCTGGACTGTGAAAGCCCAGGCTTCTCTGGCCACTATCTTGACTACAAAAGGTTTCTTAGCTACTCCAATCACCCCTCCACCACACACACACACACACCTCTTTTGCCTCCTCCTTTTTTGGCCTGTCAGCTGGTGGCTCGTTCGATCAGACAACCTCTCCATGCAGACTGATTGAGCTCTGACCCTTTGGCCCTCTGAGACTTAAAAGCAACCGGTCCCTTTCAGTGAGTCGGACCTGCCTAATTGGTGAAAAAGTCACAAGAACGGTAATGGTTGAGTTCCTGTCAGAGGTTGTAGGAGGCCGTTAGATCATTTAATGTAGAACTCTGGGTTTAACTGTTTATTAGCTTGATGTACAGAAATCTCAAGAACTATTTGTTTTAAGCTCTTTCTACCATTTATAACTAACGCGAGTTGCTCTTTGACGTGTTTACAACAAACAGGCTTCATCTGAGTTTATGAAGCTGAATGATTAACAGGCTGAGGAAGGGTTAGATCAGAGAAGATTGAGCCCCACGTTTCCACAGCAGCCAGACGCCTCTGAGTGGCCTCATTGTCTTGCCGTTGGCCTCTTGTGCCCGTCGCTGGTCCAAATGCTACATTCTCACGTGGATTTCCACTCAGAAGGCCGACCATGACCAATCCTTAGTCAATTGGAACCAATTGCTCACACGGCATCCTTCACCTTCTTTTATGTAGCAGTACGGAGTGGCAGACACCGAGACCTCATGGGTCCCCCTCAGCCCAACACAATAATTTGGCTTTAAGGTCCAGTGTGTGTGGCTAGCGAACCGGAAAAGAAGACGTTTTTTTTTTTGATGAGTTGGGTCACTCTAAATCTCGTGTCGCTGTATGAGGTCAGTCTGGCTCCTCAAGTCAGCAATCAGTGGCCTCTTTCTGGCAGAGCGTCATTTGTAGGTCCAATTGCTCACCAAGTATCATTTTAGAGTGTATCTCTGCCTTAGTGCCTTCAAGCCAAACATTCGGGCAGTAATTATCTTGTTTCTAATGATTATTTTATTGCATCACTGTTTGATCTTCTATATGTGGAACACGTGCGTTCTCCAGTGATCAAAATTAAAGTCAAATGGGTCAAAATCAAATTGTGGTTTGTGACAAATAATTTTAGAAAACCATGAAATTGCATGTTTATGTTCAAACATGATGTGACTTTTATCTACTTTCAGCACAATAATGACATCCAGTGGCTGAACAATAACATTCAATTATGATTATCTTGATTTCTTTAACAAATGTAAATGTTCAGAATTTCAGACTGAATAAAGTTCCTCTGCTGCATTTTTCTGTTTTTTTTTTTCCTTTCTGTTGTTTGAAAACCAGGATTTAGTTCTCACTGTGGTCCCTGGGTGACCTGCTTGCAGGAGCCAACCTACACGATAGTAGAAAAAGTTTTTTAATCTGATTATTTATGAAGTAATATTTTATTAGTACATAACATTTGAGTGAACCAAACGTTTTTCCACAATAGATTTCACAATTGAAGTTTGTTTTGCAGGTTCGACATCATCAGTATACATTCAGATGTACTGCATCACGTTCCCCTGTAGAGGGCAGCAGAAACTCAGGCAGCGAAACAAACCCTGAATTTAGAGATTTTTGATCATATTGAGAATTTTGCAGAATCATTGAGATTATTTAAGAGTGAAAAGACAAATTCATAGTCAAATTAAATGATGTCATAGAAAAGTTTGACTTGAGACAAGTAATGGAATTAATGCAGTATTTTTTTTTCAATCATTTATTTGAATGTATTTATTTGGAGCTACTTGTGGATCTTTGTTTCTATGACCTAAACAGTTTCTTCACATTTTACTTCCAGGATTTGAATAAAATGTGTTTTAACTTTGTTAGTAATCCGTTTTCTTTGCAACTCTCTGACATTCAGAGGGATTCAGCTCCGGAACCACAAGAAAAGCAGCATAATTAAGACAAGCCACTGCATAAGCTACATTTTTAAAACATGTAAAGTTAATTTGAGGGCATTTAATTCAAATGAAACCATCAGTCAGTTGGTTTAGGGAGCAATTATTTAATCTACCTCTAACTGGGTAACATTTTTATTGGTTTCCTTCAAATGAAGATATTGAATACTCTGCACAGTCATTTCTAAGAAAGTGAAAACTTCTAATCTACAGCTATTTTTCCCTTTGTGCCAAACAAAAAAGAACAAAAATATAAAAATGAAATTATATTTAAAGGGTCTAGTATATAATGTGCTTTTAAGCAACTTAATTTTGTAGGAGATGGGTTAAAAGTGGGCAGACCCCTGAACAGATGCAAAGAATTTCCATGAATCGTAATAATAAAAAAAATTAAAATGGCATATTTGAAAATCTTCTTTGCAAATCCAGCACCACTGAAGGTCTTGTCTTGCTAACTTTAGGAGAAACAGACACATTTTGTGTCATTCCTTTTGGGACGTCTTTTCTCTCCAGTTTTGTTCAATTTGAATTTATCTAAATGTGTTTTGTATGGATGCATTGTGCTTTATAATAGTTTTTCCACCATGAAGCTGATCTATTGTAATTAAATGGGTGGTTTTGTTGGACTGTGGGCCTCAGCTTCCCTCTGGGCTCCAGAAGTTAGGCTGGGCTATGTCCATGTGACTTTGTCTCAGTAGAAGTTTGTCTCTGTGGAAGTTTTCACTGGTTTCATCCTCTGGATCTCCTCTGCATTCGGATCTCCAACTGAAAAGAAATAAGATCAAAAAGTTGGAGTGAAATCACTAAATAATCGAGAATTAACTGTCAACTGTCCTCTTACATGTGGAACGTGCGCCCTCTGCTGGCTACAAAGGGAGGACGAGGAGTTGCTGCCCCCAGTGTCTGATAGCTATTACTACACTTATCCCATTTTAGCCATTTTTCTTTAAATGTTTTTAATTTCGTTTTCTTGGGAACATTAAGGAGGATTAGAAGGAGAAGATGAAACTGGATTCCTACATTTGCAAGAGTTACTGATTAGAAACACTTTCTCTACAATTACTTCAAAATAAAATGCTATGGCTTTTTGGTGTTGGCAGCAGGGAAAAAACACTCCAATGGTTATTTTTTTTTATCACTTAGCTAACTCTGTTTATGCACAAGGGTTTATCACGCTGGTTGTGTGGAGAGGCAAGTCCAGCTAGCTAAGCTGACTGCTGATGATGAGATTGTTAGGTGAAATCCATGTGTGTGTGCACAAAGAGTGGCTGATTCTCCACTCTTTTCTTTCCATCTTCAGGCGCTGCAGTAAAGTTTCTATTAGTGTCTTATCTGAATTATCGATGCTATAAATGCTTCACCTGCTTTACCTGAATCCCTCAGCCGGTGTCGGTTGTAAAACACTGGTGGACATCCCCATCTCTCCAGTCCCCGCTGTGCTACAAGTATAATCAAAAAGCTCTAAACGGATGCAGATAATTTGTTTTCTTGATTCTTACATTCAGACACAAACAACATAAGACAGAGACTCACCTGAAAGGGAAGGAGAGGATGTTTCCTGTTTCAGCGGGGGTGAAATAATCCTCCTCAGTCCCAGAGATCCAGTTGGGAGTTCCACGGAGAACGCTGAAGCGGTCGTCTCTGGTTCAGGTGTCTGCTCCTTTACTTGTAATCTTTTACAGGGAGTAATTCTTCCTGCTCTGGGTCTGGAGTCTGTAGAGCCCATTGTTTTTCTCTTAATCCAAAAATGTTCTTAGTTAAACTGGACTGTGGCACCTTTCTGATATGAGTCCTCAGCATGCAGAAGGTCAACCACGGTTACTAACTTTTACTTTGCGCTGATTATTCTAGAATGAAGTGAGGTTCCTCCCACAAGAAAGAAACCTTTTAAAAGATTCCATTTGATCCTAAATAAACTTTGCTTCACTGTCTGAGTATAAAAACCCAAGAATCACCTTTGGTTAAAACACCAGTGTGAACTCCATCCCCTCTTTGCATGTTTTCTGTCATTATAAGGATTTTGGTTTCTATGGTAACGCTCCCTGTTGGTTCCTCTGTAACTCATAAGTTAATGCTTCAAAGAACCTGTTATGTCTCCGAACCCCCTTTGGTTTAAGAAAACCCAGAGGGGAGCAGGCTCATTAGAAACAGTGGCTCAATAAAATAAATGATCATAAAAGCATAAAAAGACAAACTGTTAACAGTTTCCTTATTATTTAATTTATTGTTAAATATTTACGGAAGGTTTGTGTTTTCCAGACCTTTTCCTCTACTACCTAATTATGTCATCAGCCATGCAGTTCCATGACTTCAGGCTTGGTAATCTGTCAGCCTTGTTACCCTGACTGGCAAATATTTCATTGTGTTTATTAAAAATGTTACCCTGAAGTTCTGCAGACACGCTAGTGCTGCACAAAGACTAAATCCTGGCATCTCCACAGTAGAAACAGACGTATTTCAAATCACACCAGTAAAAGTCCTTGAGCCACTATAAGGTCACACAAAAATTTGAACTCATCACTTATTTTCTCTCTTACCAAAAATGTTTCATTTATTATTGGCTGACACTGAAGTTACATTCTCTGGTTGAAGTCTGTTGTCATTATCCAGGTGAACATTAGAGCTCACACTCCTTCCACATCATTGAATTAATTGTGTTAAAATGTCACAAAAGCTGTTTAGGTGAAACTGTCCCATCAGCAAATGGCTCATTAGAGGCTTCAGCTCACTGATTGCACTCCAAAATGATGTGTGTGTGTGTGTGTGTGTGAGCGTGCATGCATATGTGTGTGTGTGAGCGTGCATACATATGTGTGTGTAAGAGTGTGCGTGCATGTGTCTGTGTAAGCGTGTGCGCGCATGTGTGTGTGTGTAAGCGTGTGCATGCATGTGTGTGTGTGTGTAAGCGTGCAGTATGTATGATTGTGTGTGCATTCGTGCATGCATGTGCATGCATGTTTGTGTGTGTGTGTGTGTGTGTGTGTGTGTGATAGAGACAGACAGAGCCAATGTAGAATTAACTTACTGACTCGTTTGTCATCCCAGAAACACTATTTTGACTTATATTTAATTAATTACATTTTCCTTTGTTATAACATCTGGATTGAATTGATTAAAACGGCTGTTTTATTCAAAATTTGGCAAAAAATTGTGAAATGTCAAGACCTGCTAAGACTGGGTAGATCGTTAATGTGGGAGCAGTTTTTTTTTCACTCCTTTGGACATGGAGGCCATCCAGCAGCTTCCTAGGTGACTCTGATAAAAAATATTTCTGAAAAATGGCTTCACATTTTTCTAATGATCAAAAACGACGGTGCTTTAGTAACATGTATGTGGTCCTCTTACACTTAGAGAAGTTTTTTTAAACCTTTTTTATAAAACCAAAGGAGCCTGTACATCAAGCATAGAATCGTTTCAACTCTTGTAACACAACTCAGTAAAACACCAGTTCATCTGGTTTGGATTAAAATAATTAGAAATAAACCAAGACAAACTGGTCCTGCTGAAAATTTATATTCACAGAATACAGCATGTCAGGAGAAGCCAGTCAGCTCTTGCTTTAGCCATGTGCAGAACATCAGAGCAAGTATTTCAAAAAATAAATACCACTTTTTTGGTTTGTGTTCTCTCCCCTTCTTCTCTGAAGTGACAGATCTGCAGTTTCATTTCAAGTTGTTGCTTCCCAAGTCCTGTATTGGAAGTCTGTGAAGCAAGTTTTCTACTGCAGCTTCAGGATGAAGCAGCTTGTAGCTGTGTTGCAGGGGTTTGTGCAGCCAGGGGCGTGTCCAGGGGGTGGCCTGGGGTAGCACATGCCACCCTTGGAATCTGATTGGCCACCCCACAGAATTTCTTTTAAATACTTTTCCACAAAAAGCTTGGGGTAAAAAAAAGAAAAGGCATAACCATTGGTGCCACCCATGCACAAAGAAGTGCACTACCTGGGCCACCCCATTTTAAAAAATCTGGCCACGCCACTGTGTGCAGCGGTGTCATGCTAAAGGAATGGAGACCGTGCCGTTTGCTCGGCTGCGGCTTCGAGTGTTGACGCTGGATTCTGTCAGCTCTTCCCCTTGCTCCTCGGACTTCTTGTCAGCAATGTTGGCGAAGAATTGCAGCGTGACGGAGTCCCACTCCTCCGGCAGCAGCAGGAGAAGGAAGCCGAGGCAGATGATGCAGGTCGCCGCCAGTCGCACCACACTGAAGATTACCTCATGTTTCAAAACATCCACGGCTTGGCAACGTGATGAAGAGACAAGTGGGATGGGGCAAGGATAAGGTTGTGGATGGAGACGGATAAACGAAAACAAATTAATTACATGAAGTAAGGTAAACTGCTACAGATGTAAGGGATGAGTCCAACAAATACGGATTATGATCAGCTCAGACAATCCACTCTGCCTTAGTGGTGGTCAGGAGCTCTCAGACAAGTTGCTGTAACCCGCTGACCTTGGTACTGTCTTCAGTGGTTAAAGAAAATAACTTGTCCGCAGGCATTTACTGTCGCCTTGGCAACCTGATCCTCCCTTAGTGGGATGATAGCTGCAGGGTCTGTTTTGGCACATTGATGATTGGATATCAAGAAAAAGAGAGGAAGACTTGCTGAGTAATCTGTTTGCTCTAGTTGTCCTTAGTGCTGACCCTACAATACAGTTACCCCAGTACGTGTGGCCATTTACCCCCTTTTCTCAGAATTCAGTGAAAGGGGGAAAATAATGACATTTTTAAAGTTATAATAATTCTATGGTTGATAGTAAACATGTTTATGGAGATCTTTTCACACAATCCTCCTCATAAAGCTATTTCAGCAGTTTTATCCTTTACAGTTTGATCTGCTTCAGGGCTCTGTCACTTTAAGAAAAACAGCTGGAGTGAGGCCCACCCATCCCTCGCTCAGGCTGCTATAAGCTGAGAAGCTCCGATATGTGGGAGGGGCTCAGAGTAGAGCCACTGCTCTTCCAGCAGCTGCTCCCTCTTGCACATGGTTGGTTCCATTCTAATTTCCCCATTTGTGACATGACGAATAAGGTTGTTTTGAAACAGCTTGTTTATTGGATCAGACACTAACAGGAAGAGAATGGACCGGGTTTTAGCATCAGCAGAGACCCACGTGTCAGCACAAAAGAATCCAAAAGGGGAGTTTTGCATATGTCCCCTTTAACTCATGGAGGTATGCTAACCAGTAGAATAAAGGTAAGGATTACCTGCATTACCCGGCACACTTAGCAGTGTCCCAATGGAAATGAGGATGGGGTAAGTCAGCACCACTCCTACATGGACCAGAATGTTGAACACTGAAAAAGACGTGGAAGAAAGATTCGCAAGTTTGAGTGAATTCAAGTCAAAACTGCATTTATTTATGTGACTGAAATGGCAGCTGGGAGATTTTAACGGAACAATCATACAACCAGTCGTTATAAACATTCCCTTCAATGAGTTTTCTGCACCTTTCTTTGATTCCTCATAGACATTGTGACTTAGACCAATCAGAACACCGATACATTTTGGGTTTCTTTTGTCATTTCTGACTTTTACATTTAAGCCCGGTGAATAAATAGAAACAGCAAAAAATATCCCTGACAGTTAAGACTAATCCAAGGGCATTGGCCCCCAGGGGGTGCCCAAGGCCACCTCCTGGGCGATTGTTGCCCCCCCCCCCCCCCCCCGCGCCGAGGTAGATTTAAAAAACTTAAATGTAAAAACCAATTAAAAAACATAGTAAGTAAATAAATAAATCATAACAAAAACAAACACTTTACTGCTGCTCACCATTTTTAAGAGTTTTCTAAATATTTCAAGACAGCAACAAGTAGATTAAACTATTTTAAAATGCTTAAACAACAAATATTTAAATGAAAATAAATGAAATTGAATAAATGCTTTATTTTTCGAATTTTTTTGTAACTCATATTTGAGGTAAATGTTTTGGCTAGTGATGGGATTTATGGCTCTTTCATGGGAGCCGTTCATTAGTCGGTCATTTACCTCAAAGAGCCGTTCAAAAGACTGGCTCCTTTGAACGAAGTGAAGCCAAGAGAGCGGGGGTGGTGGCAGGGGGGTATTAAGAGCAACGTGTTCCTGCGGTGTCCGTGAGGGCGCACGGGGTGGGTTAGGGTTCCTCCTACGTCTGTCACAGCGGTGGGTGGGGTTTGAGCGGGTGCACTTTACCGACTACAGGGACTCGGCTCTCATCGTTCACTTAGAAAACCCGTTCAAAAGATTTGATTCGTTCGTGAACGTCACCTCACTAGTTTTGCTGCTGATTGTCTGTTGATGATAAACATTGAACAAGCATACAAGGCACATCCAGAGGCTAAACTTTCCCAGAGTAACAAGGACACATTTGGAGCACCATCCTCCCTAAAGGTTCCCAGGCCCCACCTGGCCACCCCCATGAAAACGTCTGGAGGTCCCCTGCATCAGAGGGTAGTAAGAAATGCTTTTCTCACCCAGCCACAGTCCCGCCAGTCCACACAAGTAGCCCCAGGGCATCGAAGACAGCGAGCCCAGGTGCTCTATCCTGGTGAAGTAGAGGATGAGGGGCACACAGGAGATGAAGATGAGGTTGAAGAAGCCCATTGTGGATAGAAAATGAGCTACTTCTCCAAGGTTGGCACTGCCAAGGAACATCTTGAACAGCACCTAGAAGGCGACGGGCTTTAAGAATCTCAAACTTTTCTTTTTTCAGTGGAGAAAGTTTTTTATGATGCAGTCTGACCTTATAGAGAGCTGAGGTGGAGGCAGAGCCCACGGCCAGTGCCACACCCACAAAAGAATCGCCATGGAAGCCATCAGCATAAGCCATCATCACAATGCCTGTGATCGCCATGATGGCTGCAACAATCTGTCGGTGGAAATTCAGAGACATCAGCAACGTGCAACAAAGTCATGTGACGTAAAAGTCTCATTTTCCCCACAGACCCGAACTCCCATGAAGCGATCCTTGAGGACGATCCATGACAGGAGAAAGACGAAGGCCTTGTGGCAGCAGTAGAGAGCCGAGACATCAGTGGAGGTCAGTTTCTTCAAGGCTAAGAGATACAGGTAGTTGGTCAGAGTCCACAGGATTGAGAAGGGTGCCGTCCTCTTTATGAAAAGCTTGAGAGTCATTCCGTCCTCCCCAAAGAGTCTGCTGCACTCCCTGTCGGACAGAAGCATCACACTTAAGTAAGAATGAGTCCATGCTGATGAAGCAACACCAACACGTTTTAACACTTTAAGCCATTGCTTTCAAGGTGGTTTCAGTGCTTCTTAAAGATGTGGAACACTTGATTATTCAATAGATTTTCAGTGAGGGTAAAAAAAATCACCAGTGCACCATTTCTAGGAACTAGAAGTGAGCCACATCACAGCTGAGCTTCAGATGGCAGGATCTGGAGTCTTATTTCCTGATATTTGGAAATATCATCCCAGATTGGATAACAGCAACGCGACTCTATCACTGACTTGCAACGTGGATGTTTCATCTCCACAATTAACACAAGTTTGAAGGAGTTCTGCTGTGTGGTGAAGCTGCTGATGCTAACGGCTAGTGCAACAAGATGTTGTTCCCGCGGAGAAACTAATTGAGACACAGTTTTAAGATGAGTTTTTGTCACTTTCTTGCACTTTTAGCAGTTTTTTAAAGTTTTACCTGAATTTCTGAATGGGGGTTTGCTTCTCCCGTGTGGTAAAAACGTGCCCCGAGTAGTAGATAGGGAAGATGAGGATGTTCCAGTTACTGCTGAACCAGGAGATGAAGAAGGGACAGGAAAATGACTGGAAGGTCAGCTTCACCACCTGAGTGGTACCCACCCATGAGGAGGAAATGCACAGCACCATCAAAAGACCCCCCAGCACCTTCAGAACCGTGTTGGCACAAGTGTGGAAGGATCGGGTCTCGCTGCTGGTCTCACTGCCCGGCGTCTCCGCCCGGGAATCCAAACCATCCTCTCCTGGGAAAGAGGAAGACAACAAATACAGTAAAAGTAGAAATCTGAACAAACTATGCATCTGTTTCGCTGACTCTCTGGCTGGCGTTTCATCACACTTTGTAATAGCTTCACAATGCATCTCCATTTGCAGAAGCACCAAAGACAGCCTGTTATTGTCAAAAACAGATACCTCATGATGCTGCATTTTGTCCAGCTGTTGTATCCAGGTGTGCAAAGAAACCTGATGCCCATGAAAGCAGGTGTAAATCTAACCACATGACATTCCACGAGGAAGTCACACCAACCTTGGGACTGTTTGTATGGAGATAGATGGACAGACAAGGGCGTTACTTTAATCTTGTATGAGTGATGCAGATCTGGCCTCGAGCCCTGGTGGATTACAGGAACAAGTGCCTTCTGGACATGCCGTGAAAAACCCAAACTGCTGCATCTACAAGCATTTCTGAGACCTCAGGCTTTCTTTCTTTTTTTCTCTCTCTACTGTGTGATCAATTTACACCCAGACAGGAATAAACAATGACGCGTGCTAGCTCCCTCTTTGCAAGCTCGGCCATTTCCATCATGGCTGCAGATGCTACTGCCCTGCAGATGATGGGACCTCCTCGCTTCAGAAGCAGAAAACCTCAGAGGGACTCATTATTCTGTCTCAACCGTTTGTTCCTCAGGAAAAAAGTAAGAAAGGAAATGGAAATGTTTTCCTTTTTTTTCAAATGCCACCAAGTTTTGTGTCAAAAGTAATCAGACAATAGCCTCATATAGGTGCTCTGAAAACATGCTAAATTAGCTTTAGCTTTCTTTGAATTGCATTAGATGTTTGCTGGCACACAGTCACACTGTTGTGTAGATGGATTTTGTTGCATCCAAGGGATTACAAATGAGTTATTACAGATGAATTCACATCTTTTGCAAACATGGATCCTTTTCTCAGAAGCTTACACTGCAAAAACTGATTTTCAAGAAAGTTAAAAAAAACTGTTTTTAGACATTTTATCTTGTTTTAAGTCTAAAAAGAAAACAAAAACTTTCTAATCTGCAAAAATGTACTACTTGGAATAAAGTAAGCATCCTTAAATATGATAGGATTTTCTTGTTTTTAGTGAATAAAATTATGCTAATGGGAGCAGTACATGTTGCTTGGCTAGAATTCTTAAAACAAAAAAATTAATCTAACATTAGTTTTACATTTCAGATTAAAACTAAGATAAAATATCTAAAAACAAGGCTTTTTGTTACTATCCTGGAAATCAGTTTTGAAGTGTATGTTTGGAAAATGGAGAATTCCATTTTGTAAACATGCTAAACTATAAAAAGTTGTGTAAATTCTTTGCTACAAAATACAGACAAGCTAAAATAAAATAAATTTTAATGCAATTTAAGTAGTAAAAAATACAGTCAATTATCTAAAAATTATGCAGTTTTTTTTCTTTTTGTGATTGCACCTGAAGGCAAACACCAAGTAAAATTTTGCTTTGCATCCATAAGAAGTGGAAAATTTTCAGCTAAAACCAATTTTTTTTTCTGCAAGATAATCTGGGAATTGGTCTAATTACATACAGTCACAGCAACCATCCCTAATCAACCTAATGAGCCTGCTGATAAATGCTGTTTTCATGTGAGAGATCAGAAGCTTTAGCATTTTAAATCCGTCTTTCTCATCTAACAGGATCATTGGTTTTAATAAATGGATGCAAGCTTCTTTGTCCTGAGGTGAAAAATCAAAACTCGGTCTGGTTAACAAAGCAGTTCTTGCTTTTTTGTCGAATTAGACTGAATAATTAAAATTTAAATATGATTAAATAATAGATGTCAATGTATTTTTTAAATAAATCAATCTTAAACATCTGTCTTCTGGATATTGCCAATAAAACTTTATTATTAAAACCATCCAGTAAGTCTCAGAACTTTAAAATGTGTTTGAAATAAGGGTAATTATCCATCCATCCATCCATTTTCATCCATCCATCCATCCATCCATCCATCCATCCATCCATACATTTTCGTCCGTTTATCCGGAGTCGGGTCGCGGGAGCAGCAGCCTAAGGCGAGAGGCCCAGACTTCCCTCTCCCCAGCCACTTGGGCCAGCTCCTCCGGGGGAATCCCGAGGCGTTCCCTGGCCAGGTGAGAGACATAGTCCCTCCACCGTCTCCTGGGTCTACCTTTAGGTCTCCTCCCGGTTGGACGTGCCCGGAAAACCTCACCAGGGAGGCGTCCAGGAGGCATCCTGACCAGATGCCCGAGCCACCTCAACTGGCTCCTCTCGACGTGGAGGAGCAGCGGATCTACTCCGGGCCCCTCCCGAATGACCGAGCTTCCCACCCTATCTCTAACGGAGAGCCCAGCCACTCTACAGAGAAAACTCATTTCGGCCGCTTGTATCCACGATCTCGTTCTTTAGGTCACTACCCAAAGCTCATGACCATAGGTGAGAGTAGGAACGTAGATCGACCGGTAAATCGAGAGCTTCACCTTCTGACTCAGCTCTCTCTTCACCACGACAGACCGGTACAACGGCCGCATCACTGCAGACTCAGCACCAATCCGCCTATCGATCCCATGCTCCAGTTTTCCCTCACTCGTGAACAAGACCCCGAGATATTTGAACTCCTCCACTTGGGACAGGACCTCATCCCTGACCCGGAGAAGGCTTTCTACCCTTTTCCGAATCAAGACCATGGTCTCAGATTTAGAGGAGCTGATTCTCATCCCAGCTGCTTCACACTCAGCTGCGAACCGCTCCAGCGAAAGCTGAAGATCACGTTCTGATGAAGCCAACAGGACCACATCATCTGCAAAAAGCAGAGATCTGATCCTCAGACCACCAAAACAGATGCCCTCCACACCTTGGCTGCACCTAGAAATCCTGTCCATAAAGGTTATGAACAGAATCGGTGACAAAGGGAAGCCTTGGCGGAGTCCAACTCTCACTGGGAATGAGCCCGACTTACTGCCGGCAATGCGGACCAAGCTCTGACACCGGTTATACAGGGACCTAACAGCCCATATCAGAGGGCCTGGTACCCCATACTTCCAGAGTACCCCCCACAGGGCCCCCCGAGGGACGAGGTCAAAAGCCTTCTCCAAGTCCGCAAAACTCATGTAGACTGGTTGGGCAAATTCCCACGCACCCTCCAGGATCTCCCTAAGGGTATAGAGCTGGTCCAGTGTTCCATGGCCAGGACGAAAACCACATTGCTCCTCCTGAATCTGAGGTTCAACAATCTGACAGACCCTCCTCTCCAGAACCCCTGAATAGACCTTACCAGGAAGGCTCAGGAGTGTGATCCCCCTCTGCGGTCCCCCTTTTAAAATAAGGGAGCCACCACCCCAGTCTGCCAGTCCAGTGGGACTGCCCCCGATATCCACGCGATATTGCAGAGCCACGTAAGCCAACACAGCCCCACAACATCCAGAGGAACTCCGGGCGGATCTCATCCACCCCTGGAGCCTTGCCACAGAGAAGCCTTTTAACCACCTCAGTGACCTCAGCACCAGAGATTTGAGAGGCCAATCCAAAGTCCCCAGACTCTGCTTCCTCACTGGAAGACGTGTCGGTGGGATTGAGGAGGTCTTCAAAGTATTCTGCACACCGATACACAACGTCTTGAGTAGAGGTCAGCAGCACACCGTCCCCACTATAGATAGTGTTGGTAGCGCACTGCCCCCCCCCCCCCCCCCCCCCAGGTTCCGGATGGTGGACCAGAATCTCCTCGAAGCCATACAGAAGTCTTGCTCCATGGTCTCACCAAACTCCTCCCATGCCCGGGTTTTTGCCTTAGCGACCACCCGAGCCGCGTTCCGCTTGGTCAGCTGCCTCTGGAGTCCCACAGGCCAAAAAGACCTGATAGGACTCTTTCTTCAGCTTGACAGCATTCCTAACCACCGGTGTCTACCAGCGGGTTCGGGGGTTGCCACCCCGACAGGCACCGACAATTCTGCCACCACAGCTCCGGTCGGCCGCCTCAACAATGGAGGCACGGAACAGGGTCCATTCAGACTCAATGCCCCCCGCCTCCCCCGGAACATTTTGGAAGTTCTGTCGGAGGTGGGAATTGAAGCTCCTTCTGACAGGAGACTCTGCCAGACGTTCCCAGCAGACCCTCGCGATACGCTTGGGCCTGCCTGGTCTGACCGGCATCCTCCCCCACCATCTGAGCCAACTCACCACCAGGTAGTGGTCAGTTGACAGCTCCGCCTCTCTCTTCACCCGAGTGTCCAAGACATGCGGCCGCAGGTCAGATGAAACAACAACAAAGTCGATCATCGAGATGCGGCCTAAGGTATCCTGGTGCCAAGAGCACATATGAACACCTTTATGTCTGAACATGGTGTTCATTATGGACAATCCATGACTGGCACAGAAGTCCAATAACAAAACATCACTCGAATTCAGATCAGGCAGGCCGTTCCTCCCAACCACACCTCTCCAGGTCTCACTGTCGTTGCCCACGTGAGTGTTAAAGTCCCCCAGCAGAACGAGGGAGTCACAGGAAGCAGCACTCTCCAGCACCCCCTCCAAGGTCTCCAAAAAGGGTGGGTAGTCTGAACTGTAGTTTGGTGCATAAGCACAGACCACAGTCAGAACCCGTCCCCCACACATAGGCGGAGGGAGGCTACCCTCTCATTCACTGGGGTAAACCCCAACGTACAGGCACCAAGATGGGGGGCAACTAGTATGCCCACCCCTGCTCGGCGCCTCTCAGTGGGAGCAACTCCAGAGTGGTAGAAATCAGGGTTGTTAATTAATTTAAAACATTTTACTCCTCGCTCTTTTTTGTGGAACAGTGTGCTGCTTAGAAACTCACTCTTCAATCCTCTCTGCGTTTAATCTGCAGCCCTGACGCTGCACGCCAGCACCACTGATTGATGGAGTCCTGCTGAATCCAATAAGAAGCCACCAGTTTTTACCCAAATTAGGCTGAACGCTCTGAGGAAGGATTGATCAGATGCATCGTTCTGAGAAGCTGAAGGTGGGTGGAAATGTTGGGTTGGTTGTGAGAAAAGCTGATTTTTCTCTATTTTTGACAGAGCACAAGTAACTTGCTGCTTATTGAATCAACACTCAAACAGCAAAATCCAACATAGTTACAGTAAATTTTATTTATTTACACATCTGATGCTTCTGTGCATGCGATGCCTTCGGGAAAACTACGTGACCACAGAAATAAAAGTACTTTAACATTTTTAACTAGCTTATTTCTGCTAATAATTTAAAAAATGTAAAGGCTAACAGAGTTTTTAGTCCTCTTAATGCTTCGATTTACCTTCAGAGTTGGGGCTGGTCAGGACTTGGGTGCTGTATGAGCTGAGAGGAACCACTCGGGCCGAATGCTTCTTCATTTTCCACTGGGGGCACCACACACTGTCCTCCAAGCGGAAGATGTGAGTGTGTGTGTGTGTGTGTGTGTGGGTGTGTGAGAGCCCAGGCTGCTGCAGCTGCACACTCAGCAGCTCCTCCTGCTAGTGCATCCTCAGTCTCCCAACTCCCCCGCTTCTTCTTCTGCTCCTTGAAACCCCCGTCCTACGGCGGATCAACTCCTCATCCCAACACTTGCATCCAGACTTTCTGCTTCTCTCCCTCCGTCTGGACGGTGGCACTGCTCAGTGGAGACACCTCAGCAGAAGTCTATCCAAGTGAAGACTCCACAGTTGCATTAAGATGCCCCAGTCCAGCATCACCACCGTCTCTAAGGGTGACGGTGCGTGTGTGCGTGTGTGTGTGTGTGTGGCACGGTGCATTCGCTCCTCTCATCTCTTTCCATCCTCCCCCCTCAATCCTTGCTGTTTCTCTTCCCCTTTTCCCTCCTCTTCTCTTGCTTCCACAAATCAGCAGCTTTGTTTGGAATGTAACCAAGCAGCGCTGCGTTAGCTCCGCCCTCTTTACCTGACCAGACACCCCCTCTCCATTATTCTGCACTCTTATCTTCTGTCTGTCTGACTTTTCTCGGCTCATCCTCTGCTCTTGACTACTCCTTGAGAGTCAGCTGCCTCTTGTTGCCTCCACCACTGCCACATCAAGCATTAATAACAGCATTATTCAAACGTAGAGTTATTTACTTTCATTCATGGTAAGTTCGGAGGCATTTCCTGTTAACGGGGTATTTTCTACATTAAATTTTAACCATGTGAGGATGCTCTTGCAGTAAAGGAATTCAATATGTTTATTTTTCTCCTGCCACATTAGATAAACTCTCCCATCGAAAGCTTTATGCCTATCGCGTCAGACTCAGCACTGCGGTCACAAGTTTCCATTTCAAGAAAAGCCCTCCAGTCATTCGAGCTCTGTTTGCAGCTCGTTTACTTGAAGATTTAATGGGGTGATTTGTTAGCGGGGCTTCTACTTCATCAACATGTCAGTGAAGAGTGTTTGTGGGCAAACACAAGAGGAAAACGTGGCACTTTGATACAAGAACCTGGTAAATGTGCTGCAGAACGGACAGAATCAGCCTCTAAATTACAGATAAAAGCTAATTTATGCATTTGAGGGGAAAATTCTATATAGTGCATTTCTTATCTTTTTTGCACTTTGAAACATATTTTATCCCCGTGGTCAAGCTGAACGTATGGATCCAGTGAGGAGGGTTAAATTTAAAAATAGCTTTAATGATGATAGGAGGCAACAACTAGACAAGGAGGAGGTAAAACCACCCAGTCAGCAGAGCCTCAGGGGCTAATCGCTATCGGATTAAGAGACATACTTGGAGAACAGGCACCACTGGTGTGTGTGTGTGTGTGTGTGTGTGTGTGTGTGTGTGTGTGTGTGTGTGTGTGTGTGTGTGTGTGTGTGTGTGTGTGTCAACCTCAAATATTACATCAACATTTTAAAGTGGAAGTTTAAGCTTTATATTTGTTTGTCTGCAGGTCAACAAAACTGCAAACTTGCATCTTCAAGAAACACGTCAGAGTTTAATCAACACCTTTTGTAAGTGTTTCAATAAATAAACACAAGCTGTCATTTTTGTCTCTAACAGATGAATTTTGAGTAACAGATCAGTCTGAATGCATTACAGATCAAAAGATGAAACAGCCCAGCATCCTGGCTCTGTACCTCCATAGCAACAGTGCTTCTCCAGGACACACAGATGCTCTCGGGCTCTATTTATCATTCAGATGAACCAAAAGCTCGTCGGTTAATAGTAGAAGGCTCTTTTGTCTTTGGTTCTTGTCACGTGTCATCGAGCAGGAGGACACAACAGAGAGCTCTGAACAACCTGAATATATTGTGTCTGTCTGGCGGCTGTTTTCTTAAAGTTGCACACAACACCAGGTGGGAACACTGGGAAACGAGGACATCTGGTGGTGAAACTTGGTAATGAATGAAAGAAAGGTGATTTAAATGAACAAAGCAATTATGAAAAGATTGCAGTCATAGAAAAGACTTTAAAATATTCCAATAAACCCTAAAATTAGACTGAATCAGATTATTCAGCAGTTTTGTGTCATAGACATAAAGGTGAAAGCTTAAAAAAACACACAAATGGATTTAATGCACTTCACATTTCACTATATTAGTTTTTATTATAAGGATTTATTCTTGGCATTTTTCAGGCTTATTTAATGATAAAATTTTATTGTTGTAGATTAATGTTGCTTTTAAAACCTTCCAAGCCAACCATGTAACATTTTAATTCACCTGCTTATGTAAACATCACATTTAGGAAGTCATCTATTTTAATATGTACATATGAAACAAGAAGATGAGAATAAAATAAAATTGGCACATGCCACTGAACTAATGAGATCTTCCACCAGAGGGCAAAAGAGAAACTTAGGTGCATCAAATATGAGACTACCAGTAAAATGACTTAATTATACCCAGTTTTAAATAGATAATACATGAGCCATCTTGCATGACCCTGCAAGGATAAGCAGCTATAGCTGATGGATGGATGAGCCATGCTGTGGCACTTTAAATATCGGAAGAATTCGCGATAAAAAGCGACAGAACCAGCTGTTCCTGTTCTCACATCACTTCAGTTTGGTTCGGCTGTTGCACTAATTGACCACAAGATGGCAGTCTTGGCCTCAAATGTGAATAGAATGCCAAAAGCCTCAAAAATCACTGAACAAAACTATTTCTTACAGCTTTACAGCACGCACTTTTTATGTCAACAAAGTCATTATATAGCATTCCTGAAGCAACAAATCCACAACAAGCAGCACAAGAATCAGTGCAGCTGCACTGAGGCGTCAGCACAGGTTCTGGAGAGAAATTGCCTCCATTACTTGCAGGTTGAGCTGCTGAGGCTTTGCACAGAAGACCCACAGAAGCTATTCAGGCAAAACTCATATCCCATTCGTTGGGCTGGTTATAAATAGCACAGAGTGAGCAGGCTTGGGATCAGGACAGTTCAAAATATGTATGTGTGGAGAGTGTTTCAGAGAGAAAGATGAATAAAGGTTCATTTGCAATCAAAATAGTCAAGAAGTTCTTTCAGATTTGCTACTGGAATGGTCGTTTTACAGATTTAACATTCATTTCTGCTTTTTCCGTCCTTTCCATATAATTTCCCTTAGACGTGCTGCTGTCATGCTGTGATGCCAGCGGTGAACAGCACCGACTCAGAGCGAGGTGAGCAGGGATTAAAAGTACCTGTCATCCTTCAGCTCTGTGGCTTTTTACCCAGCAGGGTGCGTGCAAGAACCAGACAGACATTCAAAAGGAGTTTCTGCAGAAAACGATCACAATAACTTCCAGGAGTCTGTCTGATCCTGCAAGTGTTCTGTACTTGAGTTTGCTTTATGCCAGCTGTTCTGCTCAAAATGAGAAATGAAATAAAAATACTGCATCCAATTTGCTCCAAATTCCATTTAAACTAAAAGAAAATCTCTAAATGCAGTTCAGACATCATCTAAATCAACACAGATGGCAGGTGGCAATAATAACAAACTGGCAAAGGGATCATACTAAATATATCATTACCCCATGGGCTGGAGGAACCTTCTGTTTGGTTTAGGTGCTTTGCTGCTTTTTGCCTCAGTGAATAAATGACCCTCACCAGGTTACGAAATGCAATAAAAGAATAAAAGAAACAAATAAATGTAAGTGAGATGATTTTAGGGGTCAATGAATCACCATGCTCTTAAAAAATAAATACATTTAGAGAAAACAGGCTTTTTAGATTTGCGCAAGAGGCAAAAATCTTCCCCGATGGATGTTTTCTGCAGATTCTGAAGGGATATCTGACCAGAGAAATGGGAAAAGTCCTTTAAATCATTCTCCCCTGTAGCTTCCATAACCTTTGGACAGCTCTTACAGTCTCTATTTGCTCTTTGAATTTGAAATTACATCCCAGATGACAGCCCATCCTTCAGTTTCCCCTCCCGTAGCACGCCTCGCACATTACTATGGACACGCAAAGGCCTGTGAAACAGAAACAATCTATTTCATGAATAATTTATCTATTGTGAGATTAAAACGTCAAAATACAAGTTCCATCAGACACAATCTAAGCATTTTTTTTCTTCAATGTAAAGCTCATTAATCTGGAATTGCAAGAAGAGATTAAATTATTCTCAAATGAAACGTGTCATGGTTAATCTTCTGCAAAGTGACACCTCTGATAAACACAAGGGTCGTTAATGAGAGGCAGGCTTATTTAGTTCTCCTCCTCCAAGAATCCATCCAGGCACTCCAAATTAATCTGAAATGAGCCTCAGATGGAGCCGCTCTCCACCAAATGAGAGCCGAACCACATTCTCTTGAGGATTTAAACAGTTTTGTCAGACACAACGCGACAGAAATGTCATGTCTGAGCCGCCGAGGCACAACACTCAGACGTGCACCTCTGTCGTTTTTGCGTTTCCAAGTCGAGGATTTGTCGCAGAGCTTGTGCAAGAAAACAGGGTGTTAAGAAATTTACAAAAATCGTTAATTTTTGTTTTTTTGATAAAGAACAATTTAAAAAAATGCAACAAATTATGCAACAGGGAGGTGAGAGGAAATGCCCCAGGCTCCTCTGCACAGTTTATACATATAAAAACTTTATTGATCACCATCACAAATCAGAACAATGGACATTATATCCTCCTGTTGTAATCCCACTGGACAAAGCAATAATGTCAGTGGAGGGCAAGTTTTTGAAGATCATCTCTGAACAAAGTGCACCATCAGCTCTCTCCTCCAATCCCTGCTATTGCCTTCCTGCATAAAGCCCCACAAGTCACTCAGATCCACAACTGGTGCTGGATTTAATGAATTTGGAAACATTCACATGCAACATCCGAGTGTGTAATTTTTGCTGTTTAATTAGTTGTTTGCAGGATTTAGCAGGCCTGATGCAGATCAACTAATCAACTTTATAGAGACTGAAAGTTTGCTTGAGAGACGGATTTGCCTCCAGCTAACAGTGACAATGACTGATATCACGCTGCTCCTTAATAATCATCATTTGAAACTAATTAGCAGAGTTTGCATTAATAAATCGCTGTAAAATGCAATGAAATGAAAAATACATGCAATGTTTCATTTAATTGTGTGCACAAAAACGTATTTTGCAAATAAAACTGTCGCATCTGCGATTAGTGAAAATGTATTATTATTGTTACTATTATTATTATTATTATTATTATTATTATTATTATTATTATTATTATTATTATTATTATGTGCATGTTTATTTTCGCTCACTTCTGTGACTTGAGTATCCCGGGTTGTAACCGTAGTAGCCGGTGATCCTCAGAATCCGGTCCTCGATGTCGTGCACGCCGTTGGCTGTCGCTTTGGGGCTGCCTTCCGCCAGGACAGTGCGGCTCGGCGTCGGCTTGCACGGTGAGTGTGTGTTCTTCAGGGGCTCCAGCTGGATGCAAGGCTGCTCCCCGCTCCCCGAGACGCTCTCGCTGCTGAACATCGCGGGTCCGAGTGAAAAGAGAGACCAGAATGAGTCCAGATCGCACTGAGAGAGAGAGAGAGAGAGAGAGAGAGAGAGAGAGAGAGAGAGAGAGAGAGAGAGAGAGAGAGAGAGAGAGAGAGAGAGAGAGAGAGAGAGAGAGAGAGAGAGAGAGAGAGAGAGAGAGAGAGAGAGAGAGAGAGAGAGAGAGAGAGAGAGAGAGAGAGTGTCCCACTGGGCTGCAGCAACAATTTGCAGCACCAGCAGGAGGAGGACATCCAAACACCTCCAGCATCTGCATTCCTTCAGTGGTGCTCCAGGACGTAGAGCAAGGTTTTCACACTCAAGTGGCCTGGTGAACATCGACCACTAGGGGGCGTGACACTACCGTCACACGAGAAGAACTCCATCACAAACCCTGGTTTAAAAATATGAGGAAAAAAATAAATAAATTCTTGGAAACATACACTACCGGTCAAGAGTTTTAGAACATCCCAATTGTTCCAGCTATTGCAGTTTAAGTCATTCAAGTCCAAGGAATAGCTTCAAATAGTGCAAAGTGAAGTGGCAAACTGCCAGAGGTTTAAAAAAAAAGGTAAGGTTACTCAAAACTGAAAAAAATGTACATTTCAGAATTATACTAAAAGGCTTTTTTCAGGGAACACAGCCGTTCTGCAGCAATGGAGGTTGGTCAAGCTTTGAAAGCTGGTGCTACTAAATCCCACAGGTGTTCCTCCAACCTGTCTGGATTACTTACAACCTCCTCTGTATGCATGAAAGCAGTGTTGGAACACACTGTGGTACCATACCCTCGTGAGCATCAGTTGAACAGTATTGTACTGCAGATAATAGTGTGTTGCTACAAAAATGGCAAGAGAAAGGCAATTCACAATGGAAGAGAGACAAACCATCATAACACTTAAAAATGTAGGTCTACAGAGAAATTGCAAAGAAGTCTTGGTGTCAATGAGTACAGTTTCCTTCACCATCACACTCAGAAACTGGGGCAAACTCTGACAGGAAGAGGTCTAGCAGACCCAAAGCCACACCTGCATCAGAGGACAAGTTTCTGAGATTTAACCGCTTCCACGACAGGCGGCTCACAGGACAACAGCTTCAAGCACAGCTTAATAGTGGTCGTAGTGAGCAAGTCTCAGTTTCAACTGTGAAGACAAGACTTCAAGCTGCAGGTTTGACAGGATGAGTTGCAGCAAGAAAGCCACTGCTAGGATGTCAAAGTAAGAGAAAGAGGCTTGCCTGTGCCATGAAACACCGCCATTGGACTACTGAAGACTGGAAGTAGGTAATATGGACTGAAGAATCCAAATTAGAAATCTTCAGTTCATCTTGTGAAAGGATGGTTCCACATTGTGTGGCATCAACTGTCAAACATGGAGGAGGAAGTGTGATGTTCTGGGGCTGTTTTGCTAGATCCAGAGTGAGAGGCACCCTGAACCAAAACGGCTACCACAGCATTCTCCAGCGCCATGCAGTACCCACTGTTGGTCAGGGGTTCATCCTACAGCAAGATAATGACCCAAAACATAAGTCCACGCTATACCAGAACTACCTCAGGAAAGAAGAACAAGATGGTAAGCTTGTAAACATGGAGTGGCCAATACAGTCTCCAGACTTAAACCCCACCGAGCTGGTTTGGGGTGAACTGGGTGAACTGGACAGAAGAGTGAAAGCAAAGCAACCTTCAAGTGTTACACCATCATGGGAACTCCTGCAGATGTGGGAAGAACTTTCTGAAGAATAATTGATTTCTATTGTAGAAAAAATGCCACGAGTGTGTTCATCTGTTTTATCTGCCAAAGGTGGCTACTTTGATGAGTCAAAAGTTTAGAATACATTTTGGTCTATAAATTGATTCCATGATTTATTTTTTTTAACTCCAATTGCGTATTTGTACCATGTGTTCATTTCAGAGAGCAATGTGATGTTAAACTGCATAATTTCCAATAAAAACAGGAAAATTTGGGGCATTCTAAAACCTTTGACCGGCAGTGTGTGTTCAACTGTGACATTTGATTGCTAATCTGTATTTTTCTTAAAATAAATAAATAGATTAATGTTTTAATTTTTTTAATTGGCTGGAAGAAATCATGCAAATGTGAGCATAAATTCAAAATGTTGCATCTTTGCTGCTGTCAGACGTTTGGAGATGTGGGTCAAAAAGCTCATCTTTCAATATTTGTTTCACGTGTGTAAATAGTTGTGATCATGTCTTTTTTTCATGTATCAGATGGAGTTAGGCACCAATTTTGTTACAAGATTTTATTTTTTGACATTTTAACAAGATGTCATGGAAGAGAGGACCCAAATGCAGGTAAACCAGGAGGCAGCAGGATGAACGTATTTAATAATAACCATAAAAAAGGCTCCAGGGCACTACAACACACCAACAGCCATAGGAAGTGACAGTGCACCGTGAACTGAACAGGGTTTAAAAAATGGGATCACACCATTTTTCTTTATATATATATATATATATATATATATACATATATTTATATGTCTGAAAGTGTATTTTAATGTGTTTACTGAGCAAATATTTATCTGTCTCTCCTGGTTTTATTTGTGTCTTCATTCTCCAGATGGAATTCATGTTTGTATTTTTCCAGGTCCGTCAAATGAAAAAAGCTGCAGCTTTGTCTAATTAAGATGTGTGAATATACGCAAAAGCAAAAAAAAAATACATTAACTGCCTGTTTTTAATGTATTCTGTCTTAGATTCTGTCTTCATTGTTGATTTTGCCACCATAATTCACATTTGCACTCTGGTTACAACTTCCTGCTTTTCTGTATTTTAGCTTTTTAATGTTTTTAAGATGCTTCGGTTTTGTATTTTGTAGTTCCTTCAGGTTTGTGGCCTAATGTTTGAGCATCTTCCCTTCCATCCACTTCCTACAACATTTTTACTTACAGTATGTGCAAAACAAAAATCAGAGCACAAACAGTCATTTGGCATCTTGAAGCTCAAATAGATACGAGTAATCATATTTAAATAGCCTTATTTAATCACCCCTTCATTGCTTCACTCTGAACAATGCTGCATGTTTTTATGTAATTTTAAGCACTTATTATGATTTTCATTCAAAGGTAAACTGCAGAACAATCTCTTTTCCTCAGCCGGCTACAGGTTTTTATGCTGGAACAGGGAAGCTTCACTCCGATCGCCCAGCTCGCAGATGTTCTCCAAATCCAAGAAGACAAGATTCAGTGTTTCAGTGTCTCTGTGATTCGCCTCTTTCCCAGTCTTCTCCTCTCTGTGTGAAATTGATTCCCAGTGTGTGGAGAAGTTCTGTCCCTGTTGGTATTGTTGTGCAGACACACTGAGGGGGGGTTATGATACCCTTGGATGTCAGAAGCATGTTCTCTCCCCTTGTCTTACTTACCAAACCAATCCCGTGTTCTTTTGTTTCATTTTGCTCACCGTCCAAAAGCCCTTATCTCATGCGCTCAGTCCGGGGACCGCTTTATGGCCACAACAATGAAACACCAAATGCCCACAAACTTTTCCATGTACTTTTTGAGAAGTTTTTTTTTAATTCATGGACACAAGTCTGTACAGAAAAGAAGATTTCTTTTTCCACTTTTTCGACTGTCTGTGCAGTTCAGGCATTGCACGTTCAGAAAAGCTGCATTAGGATTCATGGCTGATTGTTTAAGAAGTGTACGATGATCTGACGGGTGACATGGCTCATCAGGGTAACATATAGTTGTTCTAAACAAAGTGTATGATGATCTGACTGTGTATGCCTATCTGCAGAGGTGTGGGCTGGTGTCACATGACTTGGACTCAAGTCAGACTCGAGTCATTATTTTAATAACTTCTGATTTGACTTGATAAAATCTATAAAGACTTACGACTTGACTTGGACTTGAACGCCAATGACTTGCAACTTGAATCGACTTGCATCTGTTGACTTGATGATGACTTGAGCATATTTGATATTTTAGCACAAAAGTGGCACGACATGGACAAAAATCATGAATCATTCTTGGTTCTGGGTTTGATCTTGTACTGCTACAGTAAAAGCAGCAGCTCTTCGTTTACAATCAGTTTCAGCTGCACTTCCTGCTTGTTTGAGCAAATAAATGAAGCGCTAAGAAGCTTTATTTCTGGAATTTAGTTATTATCATTTTCATTAAATTCAAGTTGGACAGATGACTTGATTATGACTTGAAAATTCAAAGTTAAGGACTTGGACTTGACTTCCACATCATTGGCTTTGGACTCAACTTGGACTTGGTTGTCTTTGACTTGGACTTGACTCGAGACTTGACTGGAAAGACTTGTGACTCACTTGTGACTTTCAAAGCAGTGACTTGGTCACACCTCTGGTTATCTGACAGACTTGTAAACTCAGACAGGCAAATGCTGTAATATGCTTTATCTGATGATGTATGATGATTGGACAGACACCGGGTCCATTTCAGGGACCAGCTGAGTGTCTGTATTGGGATATTGGGGCCCAGTAGAGTCGCTGGGCAGGACCTGTGGTTAACTCATGCTGACTGGTTGCTACTCAGTAGGAAATGACATCAGCAATCACCAACAACCAGCATTTGTAAAACTGGAAGAGATTCTGGTGAAGCAAGATGGAAAGAAAACAAAATGAGCAGCATTTGCTAGCCTGGCAACGGGTTCTACCATTGTCTTTCAAATGATCTCCGCATGCTACTGGACAATGAACAACGTGAGGTACATACCGCAGCGAATATCGGTAAACTAGTCAGTCCACTGTTGAAGAAGGCGATAATACATCCTTTTTTCTAAATAAAGGACTTAAATACACCTATCTGCTCCGGATTCTACTAAAACCCAAGTCCAGAAATTTCAAAATGATGTACAGTGATCCCTCGTTTATCGCGGTAGATGCGTTCCAGACCTGGCCGCGATAGGTGAAAATCCGCGAAGTAGGGACACCATATTTACAGTATTTATTTAACAGGTACGTATACCGTATTCAGACTTTTAAAACCCTCCCTTTACATAGAACTGTATTTTTACTTGGTTTTTTTAATGTTTTATTACAAAAAGTGCATTTTATGATGAAATTTATGAAAAAAAAACAGGAATTTCTTGATATTTCGCATAGAAAAATACCGCGAATAAGCAAATTTCCCTTGAATAAGGCTCCAAAGAAAAAATCCGCGAAGTCGTGAATCCGCGATAAACGAACCGCAAAATAGCGAGGGATCACTGTAAAAGTCTTTTCAAAAGACCTGTCGCCATCTTGTTTCACTCTGTTGCATCACTAGATGGACCGCTAGACGAATAGAGGGCCCTGATTAGCCCAAAAAACTGTGGACCAGTCACACGCTCTAAGGGTTTGAAACCCTTTTAGAGAGAAATGATTGGACAGCCAGAATGCTGGGCTGTGGAGGTTCCAATGGAGTATTCCTAGACCAAATTTTGCAAGGCAAGAGTTTAGTCTAGTTCACTAGGCTAAGCAGTTTCTAAACTCCCAGCGCTGAAATTTATGGCGTAAATCCCCTTCAAACGCCAGAATTCATGGTGTTTGCGGTTTCACAGAGCGTCATAAAGAATTAAATTTTTATCTGGTCATTGGTTTTTGCTTTTTACGTCACATAGCTGCCCTCCTGGTCTGCCGGATGGATTCAACTGCAGCGTACTTTGACAGATTTGAACTTTTAATATTATTAATGTTCATTGACGCCTTTTGGCACTGATCAGTGATGTCACTCCTTGCCAAAGAAGTCACAATGCGCTGAAGTCATAGCAAAGTCCTGGACCTTTCAAACATTTGACGCACATCTGATTAATTTTTGGAGTCAGTCAAATTCAAGATGGCTGCCACAGATAATCATGCATAGCCAACATAGGAATGACTCTAATTCAGAGACTTTTCCAGCTATAGTCAGTGTACACTGGAGGGCTGACAGATTGCACACAATCATGCAATATTGCATGAGATGGTAAGATTTTTCCAAAGCGCCTTGAAGCCCTTTGCTTCTCAACATAAGACGATCTAAGTCGCTACAGTTCTGTGCAGGCTTTATATCTTTATTCTAACAGTGAACATTTATCATCTTTCCTTAAACATTTCTGTTGTTTCCCTCTGCTGAGGTGTGATGAGGTTTTTTATCTGATGCTAAACTCTGGAGATGATTCCATGTACAGATGGAGTGTGCACAGAATGAGATTTCTATTTTTAGCTCTCCGATTTAAATTTTGGTCCCGAGAAGATGTGTGCTGGGAGTTTTTTTGGGCCGTTATTATTATGGCAGTTTCATCAGATCATTACCGCAATACCCGGCTCTCCTCCTGGGTGCTTGTTACAGACTTTTGTGTCATAAAACACAATCCATAGCCTGAGTGCATTAAAAGGACACACCGAGGAGACAAAGTGTCCCAAAGGACTTTATCCCAAGCCAGTCCCCCCCACCCAATGCACCAGCAGTCCCCTCAGCGGCTCGGCAAGTCACCTTAGAGATCGGTGGCTGGCTCTCCAGCCACCTGCTGTATACAGTGGTGTGAAAAACTATTTGCCCCCTTCCTGATTTCTTATTCTTTTGCATGTTTGTCACACAAAATGTTTCTGATCATCAAACACATTTAACCATTAGTCAAAGACAACACAAGTAAACACAAAATGCAGTTTTGAAATGATGGTTTTTATTATTTAGGAAGAGAACAAAATCCAAACCTACATTGCTCTGTGTGAAAAAGTAATTGCCCCCCTTGTTAAAAAATAACCCAACTGTGGTGTTTCACACCTGAGTTCAATTTCTGTAGCCACCACCAAGCATGATTACTGCCACACCTTTTTCAGTCAAGAAATCACTTAAATATGAGCTGCCTGACACAGAGAAGTAGACCAAAAGCACCTCAAAAGCTAGACACCATGCCAAGATCCAAAGACATTCAAGAACAAATGAGAACAAAAGTAATTGAGATCCATCAGTCTGATAAAGGTTATAAAGCCATTTCTAAAGCTTTGGGACTCCAGCGAACCACCGTGAGAGCCATCATTCACAAATGGCAACAACATGGAACAGTGGTGAACCTTCCCAGGAGTGAGCAGCCGACCAAAATTACCCCAAGAGCGCAGAGACAACTCATCCGAGAGGTCACAAAAGACCCCAGGACAACTTCTAAAGAACTGCAGGCCTTGCTTGCCTCAGTTAAGGTCAGTGTTCACGACTCCTCCATAAGAAAGAGACTGGGCAAAAACGGCCTGCATGGCAGATTTCCAAGACGCAAACCACTGTTAAGCAAAAAGAACATTAGGGCTCGTCTCAATTTTGCTAAGAAACATCTCAATGATTGCCAAGACTTTTGGGAAAATACCTTGTGGACTGATGAGACAAAAGTTCAATCTGGTGTAGAAGTAACACAGCATTTCAGACAAAGAACATCATACCAACAGTAAAATATGGTGGTGGTAGTGTGATGGTCTGGGGTTCTTTTGCTGCTTCAGGAACTGGAAGGCTTGCTCTGATAGATGGAACCATGAATTCTACTGTCTACCAAAACATCCTGAAGGAGAATGTCCGGCCATTTGTTCGTCAACTTAAGCTGAAGCGATCTTGAGTGCTGCAGCAGGACGATGACCCAAAACACACCAGCAAATCCACCTCTGAATGGCTGAAGAACAACAAAATGAAGACTTTGGAGGGGCCTAGTCAAAGTCCTGACCTGAATCCTATCGAGATGCTATGGCATGACCTTTAAAAGGCGGTTCATGCTAGAAAACCCTCAAATAAAGCTGAATTACAACAATTCTGCAAAAATGAGTGGGCCAACATTCCTCCAGAGTACTGTAAAAGACTTGATTGCAGTTATTGCTGCTAAAGGAGGCCCAACCAGTTATTAGGTTCAGGGGCAATTACTTGTTCACACAGGGCAATGTTGGTTTGGATTTTGTTCTCTCCCCAAAAACCATCATTTCAAAACTGCCTTGTGCTATCTTTGACTAATGGTTAAAAGTGTTTGATGATCAGAAACATTTTGTGTGACAAACATGCAAAAGAATAAGAAATCAGGAAGGGGGCAAATAGTTTTTCACACCACTGTAAATATTCAATGTGCACTAAAGACAATCCAACTTGTGCAGCTGAGAAAGATTGTTTGACAGAAGAAGAGTTTGTCATTTGAATGGAAGGTGCAAACAGCAGCAAAGGTCACACATGAAAGCTTTTAAATAAATAATACCTCTGGCAGCCATGTCTTGGTGGTGATCCATGACTTTTAATTAGACAGAGAGAAAGGAACAGGAAAACAGTGATGAATAAATAATCATATTAGCACCTCTGAGTCAAACGGTGAGTGTGAACACCATGAAAAAGTAATATTTCTAGTCCTACTGTAGACTTTTCGTGTTCTTGTGAGATAAATATCCCTAAAACAGTCTTAACGGACCCCTTCAAGTAAAAACACAAATCTCTTGCTTATGAGGTCTCATAAAGCACCAAAGTTCGTTTCTTTTTCCCCTCAAACAAAAAGTTAACTTTCCTCAAGAAGGCTCAGCAAGTCCACCCGCTCACGTTTAACAAAGTCTGTCAGCAAATAAATAAAATATGCAACAATCAGGCTCCACTGTTAAGAATAGAACACGCACAAAGCTTCCTCATCACACCAACCCACCCAAGTGCTGCTGTTTCGTGTGTGTTCATCCTTTAGAGAAGGATGTTGTGTTTACTGTGGTCATGTGCACTCAAGTGTCCGTCCCCCCCCAAACACACACACACGCATGCATACGTGCACACACACCACATGCATTTGACCAGAGGCATGTTTGCACATGAAATTTTCATTAGCGGCTGTCTGTCCGGCTTGCTGAAGGTTATTTTCTCCATATGTGACTGTGCCCTATAAGGCACACGAGGTAAAGTTTCCTGACAGGAAGCCTTTTGCAGACACACTCAGCAGAATGGGAATAACAGCAAGTGGAAGTTAGATTTTATAGAAATCCATCTGACTGATTGTGAGGGTTCGTGCACGTTTAATACCAAGGTGCTACTTTTTTTCCAAAAGCCTCTGAATGAACTTTATGGATCTGTGAGGGAGATTCATGCCTGCAGCACGACACAAATTTAAATCCCTCTGTGTGGCTTTTCTGCACAAGCTGTCTTTCCTGTCTGCAGTCAGGATGATGATTAGACTTCGAGCGTGAGGAGGAGAGAGGTCTGAAGGACGACAGCTTCAGGTACCACCACTGCCCAGAATTTCTATAACTTCAGAATTTTTCGGGGGGGGGGGGGGGGGGGGGTGTTGCAGATTGAACATGTGAATGTTTTAATTCAGCGGGACAACACTGATGCTCCGAAAGATGCACAACGCTAAAATCTAACTTTTTCCAAAAAACACAGCCCTGTCCTTTCCTATTTATATTCTGAAGTTATTGTGTAACTGTGTATTCAAACACACGGCCTAGAACTAAAAAAGATCAAGACTCATTTGTAATTTGTAATTGATTCTTAAAGCTGTAAAGCATATTTTCTTCAAAAATGTCCTTAAAGAGCAAGCCACCCCAAAAACAACTTTTTTTCTGTTAAACTATATAAATGTGTGTCTAATCGAGCTGCAGACACGTGTAGTCAATAGTTTAGCACATTAGTACATTTTTGTTAAAATTTTAATTTTCTGCCTAAAACTGTCAGTGTCGTGCCGTTGTCAGGTAAAAACTCTGCCATCGCTATTGGCTAAGAGGTACACTAGAACGTTGGCTGGTACCATATGATGTCACAATTTGCCTGTGTGTGTGTGTGTGTGTGTGTGTGTGTGTGTGTGTGTGTGTGTATTTGTTAGTGGCTCCGCTCTCTCGGTCTGCTAGGCAACAGCATTTGTTGCAATTTTCAAACAGGAAGTGGGAGTGGAATAATACTCTGGTAGGGGGTGACTTGCTCTTTAAATTGGAATCTGTTGATTCTAAATTCTTTATTTAAAAGGTTCGGTTTTGAATAACAGAATGTTGCTGATGTAGAGTCACACTTTATAGTGTAACGACTGCATATTAATTATGACCAATAGGAAGAAGAAGAAGAAGAAAATATCATTTCTATAGCGCCTCTCAAGATAAAAATCATGAGGCGCTTCACAAAAACAAAGGTTAAAAATATAAAAAAGAATTTAGAAAATGGTTAAAAATACATTTAAAATGAGCAAAATTAGACAATTGTGGTTAAAAAATGTAAAGAAAGAGAGTGAATAGGAAAGAGGGAAATCAGTGGATCCTGAGGAAGGTGGAATAGGTGGGGAGAGCAGAATAAAGAGAGTGGTGAAGAAGGTCATACAAAAGCCACTTTGCACAAGTGAGTCTTCAGCTGCTTTTTGAAGGAGACCACTGAGTCCACTGATCTCAGGCTCAGGGGGAGAGAGTTCCAGAGTCTGGGGGCCACAGCAGCAAATGATCTGTCACCTTTGGTCTTTAGCCTGGTGCGCTGCACAACCAGTAGGCTTTGATCACTGGACCTCAGGGACCTGCTGGGGGTGTAGGGACTAAGAAGATCACCAATGTAAGATGGTGCTTGCCGATGTAAGGCCCTATAGACCAGAACCAGGATCTTGAAATGAACCCTGAAGTTGACTGGCCAGCCAATGAAGCTGGAGGAGAAGCGGGATGATGTGGGTGTGTTTGGAGGAGGACTTGGTCAGAAGATGTGATAAATCCATATAAATATGAAATAGCAACCTGATTGATCTTTGAATGTTTAACCAGAAGAGTTTAGGATTCTTTGATTGTTCAGGGACCATAAACACACTTCATATTAATTCAGGCAGAGTCAAGTATATAGTTAAAACAGATTTTAGTCTTTTCTAAACTAATTATAATACATGACAAAATAACAACATGTGATGGAGTGTATATGCGGTGATGGAATGTGGGTTGTAGGTGGTGTGGTGTGAAGTAGATGTGTATCTGAACCTTTGTTGTCTACAAACCCTGATCGGAGACCCACGGTCAGATCCAGAATGTCAGGAAGTCGGGTGGACCTCAAGGCACCGAAGTTCGTAGAATAACCGCGGCGCGACCAGTCTGGTCTCAAGATGTCTCCAGGTCACAACAGGCAGGAAGATTCATTGCATCTAACACGGATGTGCTCTTAAGTAGCCGCATGGCTTTGTCAGGTGGCAGTGTGCCAACAGGTTTGACCGTGTGTCAAAGAGAGAGGCGTCTCAAGGAGGCTGGTTCCGAAATGGCCACTTCGGAGTTCCGCTCGAAACGGAATAACTCGGGAAGTCACTCTAGTTTTAACAATCCACTTGTTATGATTTCTGCGAATCAGAATTTGACATGTTTGTAGGCTTTACCAAACATCCCTCAGAAAACCGCACCTTCCGGATACAAGCTGTTCTAGTTATGTGGATGAAGAATCTTTAAACATCATGTGAGATGACCTCAACCTTAACTTGCATCTAATGAGCATTGTGTATGAGTGTAGATAATGATTAACTTGTTCAATCAAACAGTACTGATCATAAAACATAAATGGATCATTGTAAGAACAATATTCATTTCAACCTCACTGAATTAGGCACAGATTATTCAAACACTTCATATAAGATCTGGTTCATTCAACCATATGATTATTTAACTTATGAGTTGTAAAATTTCACTTTTCATTGAGAGTGTGGAATCCAGCTGTCTGAGATAAGAGGACAGACTTTGTTTGGAGACCTAGTTTGACAATCTCGACTTCATGGAATGTCAATAAGCACTGCAGAATCTTCTGGGTGTTAGAAGATAGAATAGAAAATCCACCTAGATAGTGGGCTTATTTCTGTAGATGACCGGTCAAAATGGACCCTTTCTGGATGTTACTTATATTATGTAGCATCACACTTTATAGTGTAACGACTCCATATTTAATTATGACCAATAAGATGTGATAATTTCATATAAATGTGAAATATCAACCTGATTGATCTTTGAATGTTTAACCAGAAGAGTTTAGGATTCTTTGCTTGTCAGTCGGGAAATGTTACGAAACTTTCAAATTGTTTCCTATTTTTAAAATATCTTTCATTGGGATTGTGATCGGGGTCTTCAAAGGGCATTTTATCACCAGCAGCATATTTTTGCCTTCGTCGTTACAGGAATAGTTATAAAGTCCTTGTTTAGTTTTTTATTAGCTGTGTTTGTATACAGTAATTATGTCCATGATGGTTATTGCTGCTGTCAGATTATGGGTCAACCCTTACCCTAAACATTTAAACAAGATATCACCTAAAAATGGAAATGTTGAATTCGCTTAATCAAGTTGTTACATGTTTTAAAAAGTAAATGTATATCAATCCTTACATTTAAGCAACTACCTTTAGCGGAACCTGTTGACATATCTTGGGTAAATAGATCCAACATTTTATTTTTACAGTGTACACACAGCTGATACAGGCCATAGGCTGATTAATGGTCCCAGTAACCCTCCCTTAAAACTCATTATAGCTACGATCAATAATACACGATTGGCTATACCATTCAAGGAGGTTAATTGTCAGAGCCGAACTCATCGAGTTCTGATGCGACACAAGAAATGACGAATGGAAAACAATAAAGGAATTTAAAGTGGCAAAAAGGATGAGACAGATGGAAATGGAATCAATCCTTCCCAATTAACCAATGAAAGAAAACGTGGTTAAAAATAGTAATTTGCTGCAAGAAGTAAAAATCGTCATGTTACAGGGCATTTCATGAATGTGAATGAAGGAGCCTAACAGGAAGTTGTTGATCACATCTGTCTGCAGTTGTTATACCTGCAATACAAGTTGGAATGGATGGCTTTTTCTGCCCCGTTGATGTAAATTGATTTTCTTTATAAGATCCTAAAACTCATTGCAGAACCATACAATCATTGTTGTTTTCGAGGAATCAAGACAAAGCAGCTAATTTGTGAGCTGTTAATGTTCCAGCAGGGACATTTTTTACTATTTGGTTCTGAGTTGTTCTTACAAAATGTTGTTTGCGTGGGAATTTCCATGATTAGCCTCTAAGGTATCGATTCTTTGACCCCGTGCATCCTTGAGCATCGTCCATAATAGCTCATTCCTCCTCAAATGTCAGGACTGACTAAACCCTCTAAGGTCGTGGAGCTCTGCAGGTGCAGGGCTGCCACTGTCTCAGCAGAGATGAGCTTACAGAGAATCAATGCTCGCTGACCGCTAAACCTCAGAGGAGTTTTCAGAAACAGCAAACTATGTGAAAAGAATTCCCTCTTGGCTTACCGTAGCTGGCCCGTGACACTTTATGTTGATTAAGCTCTTAAGAGATTACTTGTTTTGTTTCAGTAAGGCTGAATAAGATCAGAATGGGGGGGGGGGGGGGGGGGGGGGGGGGGGGGGGGTTCATTTTTTACTTTGGGGAAATAAAAAACATCCAGTTTGGATTTTTCTTGTTGAAAATGTCTGAAACTAATCATCTAATTTTACTGCATTTAGCACACTTCCATCAGATTTAAAATAAAAATGACCACCATGTTTACCATCCATCATTATGTCATGATCTGTGCTGAACTAACCATCTGTCTGAGCTTTGTTTACAGGTGGGTGTGTCTGGAGAGCTCAGCTGTATCAAATCAGCTCATCAGCGGTCAGGGGTTTAAAGGAGCAGCAGGACAACTCACCAGTGCCAGATGATACTCAGTCTTAGGTAGTTTCTAGCGCCCCTCCTGATCTTTCTGAAAGATTTTAGAATTTGTTTGTCTGCCTGTTCCTGCCCTTCAGGCAGTTAGCTTGCTCTGCCCTCCTGGTTCCTCCAGGTTCCAGTCATCTATTCATATTCGCTTTCTGCAATATCACCGGAACCATCATCAACATTCCAGTCCTGCCGTTATGCCCCTGATCACCTGCTTTCCACCACTCACCGGCCCACCTGGAGCTCCTCGTTCTCGCTGTTCGGCCAGGCCTGGCATACCCTCCCCGAAGAACCCGGATCATCCAGGAAACCATAAGCCATTTGCATTCCTCATCATCCTCTCACGTTGTTCCAGACTCTGACCTCTCTCAGACCCCCACTGATCCATTTCCTGTCCAAGCCACCTCTACCGCACCTTACAAAATCATTTTTACTTGCCTTCCGACTCCTGGTGGTGATTCTTCATGCCGTGGGTTAAGAAAATGCCTTCACACATGACACATTATTGAACACTTAACCAGTGGGGGCAGCAGCCTAAGCAGGGAGGCCCAGACTTCCCTCTCCCCAATCACTTGGGCCAGCTTCTTGAGGGAAGTCCTAAGGTGTCCCCTGGTCAGACAAGAAGCACAGTCCCTCCAGCATGTCCTGGGGCTACCCTTGGGTCTTTTTCCAATTGAACATGCATGGAAAACCTCACCAGGTAACCACCTCAATTGGCTCCTCTGGATGTGGAGGAGCAGCGGATCTACTCCTAGCCTCTCCCAGATGACCAAGCTTCTCCCCTATCTCTAAAAGATAATCTAATGTTCCCCTAATGTTGTCTTCAATTATCAAAAGGATTTCCTTTTGGAAGTATTTACAGTAAATTAGCAAATGTGTCATGCAAAATGTTGGTATGGAAAATGTTGCATAAACTTGCATTACATGTATGTAACTGAAACCACCACTTAAAGACGTATTTAATTATGTGATGCAAACATTTAAAAAGCAAAATGGTTACTAAAATCAGTACTGATAATATTCTTTAGATGATCCTTCTCTTTTCTTGGTTCTCCTCACAATGACGGTGACGTGGAAGAGCTACAAGCTGCTTCTTTTATTCTGGCATCATTAGTTGTTCTGCCAAATTACTCATACAGCTGAATATAATTTTATTCTGATTATGTTACATGTGCACAGAATGATTTCTAATGCTATATTCACATTTCCTCTGTTACAAGAGCTTTTGTAGTTTTAAACCACTTTGGTGCTGTTCCTAGAGCGCCACCCTCTGGTCAAACTGCAAACGGCAGAAGCTGAAACATTCCTACTGAGCTGTGAAGTAAAAAGAGAGCAAACTTTTAATCTTTATTATAAATTTTATTAGAGTTATTTTGACCAATTAAGCTCTTTGTGGAACAGATTTTATTCTCTACATCTTGTTGAAACAAGAATAAAACTTTTCTAGAAAAAAGCAAGGATTACAATAACAAACCAATTATTGTTTTGATTTTAATTAATTTACATAAATGTTTAGCCCTCATTGACCCAAACTAAATATATAAAACTGATCCATTTTTTATGCTTTTTAATTCATAAAAGATACACAAAAACAGCATGTTTGTTCTTTTTTTGTCAGATTAAACAACATTACTCCACACAACAGATGTGCAACTTTTCTGCAGGAGTCTCGTGGTGTTGTCACCTGACTGAAAACCTCAGCTCCTCGCTTCACAGCCTGCATCGTCCGTGTTCATCAGACCAGAACTCTTATTTACTCACCGAACGTGTTGGGTTGTTCCAAGACAGCATTTCCAAACTGCTTTCTTGGAATTGAGATTAGCTGCAATTTCAGATGTTGTTGTGATTGCCAACCCTCCCAGAGCTGAACCGTATCCAGAATGCAATTTTAAATAAAGACTAAATCAGACGGTAAACCAGGCCACATGGTGCAGAATGATCGGTTTAGCTTCATCAATGAGGGGGAAAATAATTAGGCATGAGATCTGATGATTTATGAGCGTGAGTTAGCCATTTTCTTTTATTTTACACTTTGAGGAAGTTTGAGGACTATTATTGTTGATTTATAAATGTTTTAGATTTAAAGACCATGATCTCATCATGGATCAGAGTGTTTTATTTCAGCATATTTAGCATTTATACAACAACACAACAAAGAAAATGACCCTGACGTGTTAATAACGGCTGGTTTACTTTTATATATTTAAGATAAGATGAGTTTGCAGATCCTGGCTTTGACTCGGTTAAATGTGTGACCTTTTTAGAGATCACGCGTTTCAGTGTTTTAATTTCGCTCACATTTTAGACTCAGAGACTTTCGTCAAACGTCTTCCACGGTGCTTTTATACTTTTGTACAGATCATGTGTTTCTTACCATGGCACCAGTGTTTGGCACAAACTTCCCCATTCAGCTCCTAAAAGAAGCACTTTCTCAATCAGATTTTTTTTACTGACAGCAGAAACCCTTTTAAAAGTCCTAGGATCGATTTATTTGTCTTTAAAAACGAAGTTTCCTTTTATTGCTCAAAGTTTAAGCTCCTGAGTTTGTTTTAATTCAGTTTGATTAAAACTCTGTCTCTCGGGCTGTTTGACGTAAAACTGCAGCAGTGTTAACTATATTTCATGATAACTTATTCCCCATGCTGTCATTTTTTGATGTCTCCCAGCTGTTCAACATCTGCAAATTTGTGTTTCCTGCCTGGAGAGGGAAACGGGTCTCTGGATTCATGAGCGTGTTTCCCAAGTTTGCACGCTCTGCCTGTTCCTGTTGCTTCTATGCTCTGCGCCGCGTCTGTGAGGCCTGAAACCCGATCCAGGGGAGTTCAGAGGTCGGATCTCGTAGCACACCATCCACAGCGCCACAAGGCATTCTGGCTAATAGTTACAAGACATGCCGCCCCTCCACCCCTCTTGTTGCTGACTATATGAAACTTGTTGTGCAGGATCTTTGAGTTAAGCTGGCATTTCCTCCAGTGGCTTTTTCACATTGATAAGGCCCCTCCCAGGAGAGACAGGGAGCAGAGGGAAAAGAGAGGGAGGCACTTAAATAATGACTTGTGTCTCATGAGTGTGTAAATACCTTGTCAGAACTTGTGTCAGATTTTATCTGTTCTGCGGAGAACGAGGGTGGATAGGGGGCTTCCCCATGGATGGCGAGCCCCCTGTCTGTTATCCTCTACCCCCCCCCCCCCCCCCCCCCTCCACACACACACACACACACACACCCGTGCCCCTGCAGAGCTGTAAAGCTGCTGGGTATCTCAGCAGTGAAAGTGGACGATGTCACGACAGAATCATGGCCGCAGTGTGGGAATGGGTATTTTCAGGAGGAGGAAGCAATATAACAGGATGAATCAAAAAGCTGCGGATGCGGGTCTTTTGGCTAGTTTTGATTTGAATCTCAGCTCTGAATTCCATAATGGTTCATTTGCTGCAGCGTCGTCATTCACACCCCCTGCATGTTATGACCACAGTGTCATATACATCACCAGCGTTTGTCTGCAGCATAAATAATCTCCCCATCTGCAGCATGCTGGCCATGCAGGTGCCTGTGGGATGGTGTTTCTTTACACTCAGGTGATGTGGAGCGAGGAGGGAGAGACCCCCTAGGTTACTCTGGAACATTATAGCTGAGTGGCGATGGTTCGGCTCCAAGAACTGTCGGAATGATGGATGGGTTCACTACTGAGTGTTTGTTTTGGTTGTTTTGGGAGGTTACTGGATCAGGTGTTAACAAAAAGATGGTGTTCGCTCTCTGGTCACCAGCATAAAGACGTTTGATGAAGTGTTTGTGACATTATTTGTGTGGTTTTGGGTATTTGGAGTGAATATTTGGTGTAATCTTTGAGGGATTGGCGTTCCAATCCCCATCCTTTATGTGTGTTTATGTACACGTGCGTGTTTGTCCGACATCATGACTCCGTTTTAAATCCCAGGTCATTCAGGTCTGCCTCAGAATGTAAACACAGCCTTATTACGGCCGCCACTCCGTAATCTTCCACAATAACCTTCTTGTTCTTTTAGCCACAGATGAGCTTTTCCTCATTACGCCGCCGTGAAGTTTACTTTTCATCAACTGACCTTTCACACCTCGTAGGGTAAAGCTGTCATCCAAACATTTTTGTCTGTGTTTGAAGTGAGTTTGATGCAACAGACCCGTGTTCTGCTTGAGTGCAGGTACCAGAATGGGTGAAATAAAGATCAATATAAATGCAAAAATGATCAATCCTTCCATTTAAAGATGCTGATATTTGTCTGGAAGGGAAGAGTTTTTGTCTTCAGTTTTGTTTTTCAGATGTTCAAAACAGATTTAATCTCATAAAAAAAAGAAAAGAAAAGCTTTTTTCTGTCTTTTTGATCATTTTCCATCTTCACATTGATAATTATATTGAGGAGCCAAATCGGTGTATTGTCAGTTGTGATGTTATTCTGTTTGTGCAAAAGGTTAGTTAAAGGTGCATCATCAAGAGGAGTCCCTCTGTTGGCATATTTTGCAAATACATCTGAAAAGCCCTCCTGAACATCCCACACAGGATGAAAAAACCAAAAGGGGCCCCTTCAAGCTATGATGGTAGCTCGGATGGGGCCTCACTTTGGAGCGGTGTGCAAAGATCACCAGCTGTTTCTCGGGATTGAAGTTCTTTTTATGTTAAAGCATCAAGTGCGTGAAGGACCTGAAGAACACTTTCTTTGAGTCTGCACAGAAACCAAACAAAGATGGCATCCAGATGAAAATTCAGTTAGGATTTATCTGACAATAGAAGAATTTTTTTATTGTTTTATGCAAGTTTTCACAGCTTTGACTTTCAGGTTGATTGATAATTATATTTGCTCATATATTATAAACTAATGAGGGAAGAAGACTTGTCGGGGAATTTCATGGCGAGCTGATGATTTTAAACATTTTATATATTTAACCAGCTCCTTTTTTTAACCACTGATTTTGAGAAAAGCCCTAAATGGCAAAAACATTACGATAGATTTAAATAATAAATAATAAAAAGTGGTGTTAATGTATTCTGCTTTTCTTTTTTTTTAGCTTGTCAGCTTATTAAAGCATCAAAAATGTTACACACATCTGTCCTTTTCCATTCGTTCCCCACCTTATGCAAGGTTGGATCACAGAGGTAACAGGTTCAGACAGGAAGTGCACACTAAAAAATAAAAATCACATTTCTAAAACAATTGTTAGCTTGGCCCAACCCCAGTACTAGTACTGCGCCCTACAGTCTGTGAAGTGCACTTGGAGGAAGTGCACAGTAAGCCTTCGAGTGTGTAGTACGCAAGTGTGCAAATGATTGCCGAATTGGGACAGGGAGCATTCCAAACAACTCATGCCGGAATTACTGGCCGCTTTTTGTGCTACTTTTTAAAACAATCTTTATTAATGCATGTCAAACAAACAACTATGTGACAAAGTTTACATTCATTGCTGTCCAAAAAACATTCAGAGCATGAATAAATATCATTAATTGTCCTAAAATTAACTTTCAATAGAAAATAGATATTTTCAGAAAAGGCACTTGCGCCTTTGCTCCGCCTTCTTCTCAAAATTCTTACAAAGCAATGGATTGTGGGTGTGGATCAGGGTGCAAAAGGGGTGTGGCTAACTTCAACACTTTAAGAATCGGGACACGCTACCCTGTATGGGATTGTGCAGTTGAAGGGCACAAGGCTGGAAGTATTGAGGTTGGGCCCTTGATGAGCTGCTGAAAAGGGGATTCAACCATTGAATCAGGTGTGATGGAGCAAGAAAACAACTAAAACATGGTGTTTGGTGAATCTCAAGGACCGGAGCACTTTTATTAGTTGTTGTCTAAGATAAATAATATTGATTGGAATAATTATTGGTTTTAGAGAGTAAATATTCTTGTTTTTCAAGTATTTTGATACAATTTCAAACAAAATGTAAAAAAGGTATTCTGTCAACCAAATACTGTTTTTATGTATTTAGCAGATGCTTTCTTCCAAAGCGACTTATAAGGGATTTTACTGGAATGAATGAAAAGAAAAATATTATTTTAACAGAAAAACACAAGTGACATTTTCAATCATTTATTTCAATATATTTAACTCTAATTATTACTTAAGTTATATTCAGAGACGTTTAGAAACTTATCCAATTTATCTTTATAGTGAAAATTACCAATCCTTAATCACTTTTTAGAGTGCAGATGTCATGTTTTGTGTCCCTCTGGTCCCCAGCCCCCCCCCCCCCCCCCCCGTTCTCACTCCAGGTTCTACTCCAGTGTCTCATTGGATGTGTTCAAGTTGAGCTGCGCCTCGTCTGGAAAACAGGCGAGAGCAGACGGAAGCAGCAGGGGGAGTGGCTGAAAGCCGGCGTGTAAGTCGGACAGATTTCTCTACATGTGTAGCTTGGGGGTGACGATGGATGAAGATATCGCGTTAGCGTTCACACTTGTTTAATTTTCAGTTTTAATTCTGGTGCTTGTTAGCAGCTGAAACACATCCTCACGTGCTTGTGGATATCATATATTCTATATGAAAACATGACTGTAATAATAAGTAAAGGTTAGCAGCTGTAGCTTCAGTGTGCTCATAGGAAACGTGACAAAATAACACAAAACACATTTCTCTTTATGGCCTATATGTCATCATCAACATAACATGATTTACAGAATACATGTGACCTACTAACATTTCATGTTCTACCACCAGATGTTTGGATCAAAATATGAACCAATCAGATCTTAGATCAGGTGAGAGCCAGGCGTTTCCCGTCATCCCCTAGGTTTTGCAGCCGATGGAGAGCAACTGCAGCACCTTGCTCCAAAATCTGCGGCCGCCTTGATCTCACGAGGTTATCGTTGCCTACGTATGCACGACTGAGAGCAAGTCGGTGTCAAGTCAGACACAAATCTAACCGGCATGCACTGCTCGCCGATCACCGCTGATCTAATCTGCGCAGAACTGGCTCATCTCGAACACGGCCATTGTTCCCCAGCTCTCTCTAGGCTTCCCTCATGTTTCCTCTTATTCACTCCCTGGTAGTTCCTATTTTATTTTGAATTAGTCCTCCTCATCCCTCTAGTTATTAGTTGTCCATATTTGCCCTTAGTCTTTAGGTTTAGTTATTCCGTGTTTCATAGGTTGTGGTTTATCTTGCCTCCTGCTTTGTTCTTTCCCCCAATTAGTTTATTGATGCCACCTGTCTTCCCTCTAGAATTCACTCCTCACACCTGTCACCTGTTCCCCTGATTGCCTCCCTCTCTGTTTAAAAGCCCTGTCTTGTCCCTCAGTGTTTGTCGGTCCATTGTTGCTGTCAGTGTGTTTTGGTCCCCCGTGTAAACCTGAGACTCCTGCTCAGTTAGTGAACTCCTGAATTTTTTCATGTTGTCTTGATACCTGGCTTGGCTTCCAGTCCGTGAATTTTGGATAACCTCCCAAATAAAGGATTCTACCTTTTTTTTTTTTCAATCGCTCCTGCCTCATGTCGTCTGGTGCTCTGCATCTTGGGTCCTACTCCTCCTGCTCTGAGCCTGACAGCAGACATCTTTCTATCTAGCTCCTGCAGGGGACTCCCCAAGGTGTCTCCAGGCCAGTGAGGACATGCAACATCTTCAGGGAGTAGTGGGTCTTGTCCAGGAGCTTCTGACAGTGAATGTTGCCTGGAAAACGACCAGATTAAGGCAACCATGAGACATTCAGATCAAATGCCAGAGCCACCTCAGCTGAATCTTTTTGATGCACAGGAGCAGCGACGCTTTGAGATCCTCTGATGTCCTGTTTATCACAATCCAAAACTTGTGACGGCTGGAGCATATCTGGATCAGCAGATTGAGCTTTGCCTTTTGGCTCAGTTCCTTCTTCCCCGCAGCAGACCAAAGCAACACCTCATTACTGCAGATGACACCCTGGTCCAGCTCTGGATCAGAAATGGACTAATTTTGATTCCTCAAACGAGTACCTTTAAAGAACGTCACTGGCTGGAGACAGCACAGCTGCACGTTTAGATGAACTAACCTAATTTGCACCAATTTTTTTGCTTAAATGTGTAAGGTTGTTGATCTAAGGCTGAGTAAAGTGAAGCCCTGCAGGAATTCTGCATCTCAGATGAATTTCATTTCATTTATAAAGCGCTTTACCACCACCGGTCAGTGGTTCAAAGAGCTGGACGCAGTCAAAAAACGACCAAGTATTAAAACATAGATAAAAACTCACAATGGTTTTGTCTGATCATCATTTTGACTGACCTCCATGTACACACCAGTTCAGATCGTTGGAGTAAAATGATGCTTTTGCATCTTTGCAGACACTCGGGACAAGTCTGAGGAGCTAGAGGACGGTACCTTAACTGTAGTGAGCGGGTGATCATTAGTAAGTTATCCTGTTCTCCTCTCTTGTGGCAGAGGAGCAGTAGCATAGTTTACCGCTGAGCTTGTAGCTTAGTTAAGGTGATCAGTTCAAATAAAAGCTTAGGTAAAAAGTCAAAAGCAAGGGGAAAGATGTCCTGCCAGGATGACATTTGTTTACAATTTTTTTCCCAGGAAGACCGCTCTGCGCATGTTCATCCTGCATTACGGTAACTAACGGATAAAACACACAGTATGAACATACAAAAGATGCTCAGCATGTTTAATCTGACTGAATGCTTTGTGCTTGTGTACTCACGGCATGATCGGATCACTAAGTGTCCATGTAAACAGATTTGGGATTTCCGATCAACCAGGATTTTGATCTGATGGGGGACGTTTGGTGCATGTAAACGTAGCCGTTGTGGATATTTAACAAGCGACCATCTGCTCCTTAACTTTTCTTTGTCTTCTGGAAGGTCGGTCTGTTTACAAACCACAGTGCCTTGGCCCACAGATTGCCTCTGCCTGTTTACACTGTGAATCACAGTACTTACGTCAGAGCTGAGTCATGGGAGCTAAAGATCTAGGCTCTGGGGAAGCTGCAGATTGGTCCCCAAGGAACTGCAGGTGCATTTTAGCCTCAGAGGCTTTTTAGTGACGGCACCATCCCTAGAAGGACGATGAGAAAAGTGGGAGTGGACGGGTCTCTCCCATCTGATGTCCGGGATTCCTCTTTCTAGCAGGAGTCAGAGGTCATTCCCTGGATCAACACTGGGAACAGAGAAGTAAATTCAAAGCAATTCCAGTGCACCTAAAGAAAGACAGCTTGCCAGCGGGAATCGTCAGAGCATGACGTTTTTATCAAATCTTCTTGTTTGCTTTTTTCCATGAGAAAGTTGGGGGCTCTGGGACCAGCGGCTCCATGTGCTCACAGCTCACTACCTAAAGGTACTGCAACCCCCCCCCCCCCCCCCCCCCCAAGGCCTTCCTTGTCATGTGACTGAGGCTCAAGGATGGCCACCCTTCCCATGGTGCTCATGTTCCTCCCCCCATCCCAGGGGGAAAGGAGGGCCAGCAGGTTTGACTGTACGAGCGCGGGAGAGTCCATGTGACGGCGAGTGGGTGAGACTGAAAAGAAAAACATCTGCTTCTCATCTTTATGGGAAATTTCCCCCAATCTCAGAGATTGGGATGGAGTCGCCGCCACCCCACCCCCGGCAGAGCACACTGGCTCCTCTGAGGCTCACAATTCAGACTCCTTCAGGCCTTGTTGGCTTTAATCCAGAGTAATCCATCTGAGTAAGTGTGCCTCTGCCCCTTCAACCACTTAAAACATAATAAATGTTAATCGGTCCAATCCTGTTAATGCTTCTGCACTTGGTTTGTATTGTTTTGTTAGGATATAGGGAATATTTTTTTCTGAGTCCGTTCTTCGCGATGCCCCGGAGGCGCCGCGGTTCTGTTTACCTTCACCTGATTAGCGCTGCACATTTTCACTCGTTCACAGCTTGGGGTTCGGGGAGCCTGTTGAGGGTCTGTTCGTTCAACACCGTGGCTCAGAGCTTATCACAACATCTTCAAACTCCCCATCGTTCTTTCTACGGAGAAGCAAGGAAAGAAGCTGAACTTTGATGATCTTGCAGCACTATTTTCACTCGTTTTTTATAACTTAGCCACAGGTTTGACTATTTTTACAGCCTGAAAGTGATTATGACTGTGATAATTTTGGATTTTTCTTTGTGGAACAATCTCATAGCCAAAATGAGTTTGATATTTGTGGATTTATTGCTGTTTTGTTCATGAGAAAAGTCTACATTTTCATTGTTGTTTTTTTTACGTAGTCAAACTTTGTTTGCTTTGACTTTTCTTTTTCTTCAATAGAAATGTCTCCGTAATGATAGAAAATCTCTTTTACTTGTGCATTTGCTGTGACCTGGAGTTTAACATATAGAGGATGCTCCTCCTCCAGCCTGAGCAGTATGCTGAACGGATGTTTTTAACACTCTGGTGGCCTTCATTTATCTGTCCCCTCAGGGCTGAGCACCATCCGAGGCTGGTCGTCACTCTGCCACCTTCCTGATTGAAAATTTTCAAGAAAAGACACTCACGAGGAGGAAAGAAACAGATTTACACCTTGTCTTGAGTATTTAAAAGAGATTTTCTTCCAGAAAGTGTTCAACTTAAAGCAGTGTTCTGCCTCTAAATTGCTGCCAAAGTCCCACACGTCAAAGTTTTTATTTATTGTTTTAAGTTATTATCTTAACTCTTTGACCTCCACCCAGCCTCCTTACTGTTCTGTTCCCATTTCCTTCTGTCTTGTTCTAAAAGCTATTTTAATAAAATAATTTCTTCACAGAAAATAAATCTCAGCGTAATATTTTTGCACAGTTCCACCTTGCACCCAACCCAAGGCCATCTATTGTTTGAGCTTATTTACACTTTTTTTTTAATTCAACCAACCACATTAGGTCACTCAAAGTTAATTATTCCACCTCTTTTTTTATACTCAGGAATGAGATTCACTCACAATTCTGGTACGTATTGAGACAAAATATCCCAATTTGCTGGTTCACAGAGTTATTTGGAGAACAGATGAATGTTATCACATTTGGACTGAGTCAGTCTGGCTATTTCTACCCTTTTTTCAACCTTTCGGCTCATTGAAGATAACTTGCTACGACTTGAAAGCGATATTGATTATCTTATCTTTTGGCAACAAAGCAAATTTTTGAAATTGTTGAAGCATTCCTGCAGTGAATGTGGTTTAAAGCTGAAGCCTTTACTCAGACTGTGGGTAAACCAGACGGTTAGGGTCATTTATGCATTTTAATGACATATTTGTTATTGTACAAAATAAGTCAATACATTTAAATAGGTTATTGCTTCCTGTTTTGAATGCTGCTGCAAACTATGAGCATGCACGACTGATAGATTTAGTAGTACTATAATGAGTGTATGTTGGTTTATAAAGTTCTTTTAAAAGCGCTGCAGTGGAGAAACGAAGCATTTGGCATCCACCAATTGTGCAAGAGGCAAGTAGCTTGGTGAGAAGAGAACTGTTAGTGCAATTATTAGAAAATGGAATAAATACAAGATCACTTACGATCTCGCTCCACCTGGGGCTCCACGCATGATCTCACCTCGTGGGGTACAAATGATCTTGAGAACAGTGAAGAAACAGCCTAGAATGGAGGAAACTGGTCCCCTGAAGAAAACCAAGACAGCAACAAAGGTCACTATTAGTAACACACTCTGTTGGATTAAAATCCTGCAGCATTCCAAGGGTCGCCCTGTTTCTGCCAACACATGTCCAGGCCCATCTAAAGTTTGCCAGAGACCATCTGGATGATCCGGAGCAGGATTGAGGGAATATCATGTGGTCAGATGATGGAACCCTTTGGTAAAAATGCCACTCGCCAAATGTGATCCGTATTAAGCCTGGGCCGCTCTGTCTTTTTCAGCCGTCCTGGAAAAATCTCTCATTGTGAACAGAATCATGACAAAAATAGGTAAACAAACAGGTGATGTGCAGGTCTGTGGCCGTCCAGCGTAACCTGCCTAGCAACAGCTTATTGCTAACTCTCACAACCAAATTCATCCTCCGACAGTCTTGAAGCAGTTTCAGAAAACACACGACTTCAGTCTGAAATGAATGAAGTGAAAATACACCCAGGGAGTGACGTGAAAAACTAACGTACGATGCAAGAGCAGAGTTAGCAACAGTGAAGGTTGCACCCAAGAACATGTCTAATAATAAAATATGACTCTAATAATAGAAGTATTTTTATAACAGTGGTGCTTTTTCTTTTAATTGTAGTTGTTTTGTTTAGCTGACGGCTTTTAGTGATGCATGCTTTTTGGGAAGTACACTTGTGACGTCCTGCTAGAGCGAGACGTAGAATAGCCGTTGAGCGGGCTACCCCTCTAGAGCCCAAATGCAAGCAGCCCTTTGGGACTATCGTAAACGCACAGTTTAGCCTGGGCTTTAAGGAAATAATGAATGGAGTCGTGTATCGTGAGATTTTTGGCAAAACCCTCTTTCCATCAGTGAGAACATTGAAGATAAAACGGGTCTGGATTTTCCAGCGTGACAATGATCCTAAACACACCACAGGGGCAATGAGGGAAGGGTCTACATTATAAAAGCATGTCGAGGTTCTGGAGTGTCCTAGCCAGTCTCCAGACCTCAATCCATTATTATCTATGAAAGTTCATTTTGACCCGCTGCAGCCCCCAAACATCACAGCTCTAAAGAAGATCTGTATGGAAGAATGGGCCAAAATACCAGCTACAGTGTGTGCAAACCTGGTGAAGGCCTACAGGAAACCTTTAACCTCTGTCCACCAAGTATTGAGGTGAACTTTTGTTGTTGACCAAATACTTTCTGACCGTACGATGTGATTTCTTGTTTTTAACATTCTGTCTTTAACAGTTTAAGTGTACCTATGATAAAAACAGGCGTCATTGTCAAGCTGCCGAAGAAGGGTAATCTCTCTGACTGCAACAATTGGCGGGGCATTACGCTGCTCTCTGTCCCTGGAAAGGTCATGTGCCTTGTGATACTAAATCGGCTACGACGGGCCGTCAAGGAGCGTTTGCGTGAAGAGCAGGCCGGCTTCCGTAGTGGCCGGTCATGCACAGAGCAGATATTTGCTCTCCGCAACATTATCGAACAGACAATAGAGTTCCAATAGCGGCTTTCAATCAATTTCATCGACTTCACGAAGGCCTTCGACAGCATACACCGTCAAACACTATGGGATATTGCTCGAGTATACGGCATCCCGGAACGGTACATCGGTTTGTTCCGCAGCCTGTACCACAACTCTCGCTGCTGCGTACGCACAGAAAACGGCTTGACGGAATACTTCGCGATCGAAACGGGAGTCAGACAAGGTTGCGTCCTGTCGCCGCTCCTGTTCCTCCTCGTTATGGACTTCACTATGCGACGGACGCTTGATAAAGGCGACCCTGGCATCCAATGGGGCAACACGAAGCTAGCGGATCTTGATTTTGCGG